>NC_056729.1:700757066-700919566 GCF_019279795.1 Protopterus annectens | reverse complement strand
GAGCAGCCAACGACTGCAATTCATAAAAAACGCAAGGATAAGGACAGGCAGCCTAGGAATAAGCCAGACGCCGAGGCCTCAGCTGGGCCTGTCGCTGGTTCTCCGGTTTTCAGTGAGGCACCTGTGCAGCCCCTGACAACCGCAGAGCTGGAACCCCAGACAGCTGCCGACTCCCAAGCAGAGTCTACTAGGCCAATGCAGCCATCTACCGACACCGGAGCAGAATTAGACACCAGTGCAGAGGAAACACCTTCGGTTGCAGAAGGTGTCTTCTGACCGACTATACTCACCATTAAATCTTATGCTAAGCTTAAAACTCGTTTAAAACCTAAGAAAACTGTTCATCAGTCTATAGGTCAAGGTCCCATGCCTAAGAAACAGATGCTTAAGATGGCTGAAGATTTAATTACCCTTATCAGGGGTTCCCATCCCCCTCCTGATAAAAGACAAAGACAAGAGGAGGATTATGCATCCTCTGACCAGGTTTCTCTCTCCTCAGATTCTTCTGTGGAACAGGATTACACTTTTCCACCGTATGTGGATTCTGATGCTGAAGACTCTATTCCCTCAGCATCTCCCCTGGAAGACTACTCCTTTAGGGAAACATTACATACCATGAAGGAACATTTCCACTGGGAAGGCCAGGATTACTCAGATTCTAAGAAAAGGCTCCGAGAGTTCCTTTTATTACCCCAGCACAGACCTCTTGCTATCCCTCCTGTTTTAGATATTGTGGATGATGTCTACTTGGAGTCTAGTTTAAATCCAGACTCTCTACCTCCTGCTCCAGCCAAACCAGACAGATACTACAGAGTACTTGACTCACACAAATTCCTTTATAAAATCCCTGTAGCTGACCCAGAAACCATATCCCAGGGTCCTAAGGGAGCAAAAGCTTCTATGGCTAAAAATCCTGTGCCCTCTGAAAGAGATTCCAGAGCCCTAGATAGATGGGGAAAGAAAATATACATCTCTGCAACTCTGGCTATGAGAGCATTAAATTGCCAGTTTCACATGTTGAAATATCAGCAATTCCTGATGTCTCAGTTAAAACAAAAAATGAGCACACATTCAGAACAGCCTGAATTCAAGGAAATGCAGGATCTGTTGCATGCAGCTGAACAGGTGGGCAAGCATACTTTACAATGCGGATTTGATTCATTGGAAGCTTCCTGTAGAGCAGCTGTTACTGGCTCTGTCATTCGTAGACATGCTTGGTTAAAAGAGCAAACCCTCCCTGACCATGTTAAAGCAAAATTATTAGATGCACCTTTACAACAGGATGTATTATTTGGTGTCAAAGCAGAAGAGGTATTAAAGAAAATGGAGGATAAGGCTAAATCTATGCAAACAGTGAAGGATTTCTTGCAGGTACAACCCCCTCGCTTCAGCAGAAATTGGCCAACAAAAAATTGGTCCTTTCCAGCTTCAGACAGATCACAGAGGGGCAAATACAGACGCCCAAGGGGCAGAGGTCAGTCACAGGGCCCTTACAAACCTCACCAATGGGGTTCTGCTACCCAGAAAGGAGGAGAAGACAGGCCCCAAGCTAGCAGAAGGCAGACACAATGACTCTATCCTCACACTACTAAGCAAATCTCTCCTGGCAACACCCTTGGGAGGAAAACTAGCATTTTTTGCAGACAATTGGCACATCATCACAAAAGACAAATGGGTTCTAAACATTGTCTCTCAAGGATACAGATTCCACTTTCATACCTTACCAAGGATCAAAGGAATGCCAAACCTGCCACCAAATCAATGGGCAGAGGCACAGAAACAAATTAGAGCTCTCATGAACATGAGAGCCATTCAACAGGTACCTACACAGGAGCAAGGACAAGGATTTTACTCAAGACTCTTCCTAGTTCCAAGAAAAGACAAAGCATGGAGACCCATTCTGGATCTTTCAGTTCTGAACACCTATCTGCAAGTACCAAAATTCAAGATGCTAACACTACAGCAGCTTCTTCCCATGCTGGGCAAGAATGCTTGGCTAGTCACTTTGGACCTCAAGGAGGCATACCTGCATGTCCCTATCAGACAAGATTGCAGAAGATACCTCCGCTTCATTGCAGGTTCAACACATTATCAATTCTCTGCACTGCCCTTTGGCTAATCTACTGCGCCCAGGGTCTTCACAAAATGCCTGGCACCAGTAATTGCATACTGCAGATAAAGAGGAATTCAAATATACCCATACCTGGACAACTGTCTTATTCAAGCAGAAAGCAAGGACATTCTTTTACAGCATCTGGCATTTGTCAAACACCTTCTAAGTTGCCTAGGTTACACAGTAAAGGAAAATAAATTAAAACTAGTGCCCTCACAAAACATAATATTCCTGGGTGCCAGCTTGAATACAATGGCCCAGATGGCTTATCTCATGTCAGACAAACACTGACAGCTGTTTCAATATTTCAAAATAATGGCAACAAAGACCCAACTCCCTGCAAGAAAAATTCTGCAGGCCTTGGGATTCATGGCATCTTGCATACAACTAATACCATTTGCAAAACTGCATATGAGGAAATTACAATGGTACCTGAAAAGTGTATGGACTCAGCACAGCCACAGCTTGAAAACAATGATTCCACTCATTCCCTGCCTTCAACAGGAGTTTCTATGGTGGGCACAGGCATGCCACCTCAACAAGGGTCAGCCTTTCACCTTACCCACAGCCAGGCAAACTATGATAACAGATGCATCGGACTATGCCTCGGGAGCACACATGGCAGGACAGTGCATTCAGGGCAAATGGACTACAGATCAGAGACACCTGAATATCAATCAAAAAGAAATGCTAGCAGTGCAGAATGCCCTAACAGCTTTCAAGGACCTGCTACGCCCAGGACTACTACTAATAAGGACAGACAACACCACAGTTATGTGGTACATAAACAAGCAAGGGGGCACACATTCCTACCCTCTATGCAGGCAAGCAATGACCTTGTGGAACACTGCACTGTCTTACCAGGTTCAATTACAAGCACAATTCCTGCCAGGAAAGAAAAACACATTGGCAGACGACCTAAGCAGAAACATCATGGATCCACACGAATGGAAACTAGATCCACAAGTATTTGCAATGATAGCTCAAAAATGGGTACGCCCAGACATAGATCTGTTTGCAAGCCCCCAAACCACCAACTTCAAAAATGTTTGCACAAGGACCTTCCATCCACTAGCTTGGAAAGTGGACGCCCTCTCATTCAGTTGGAAAACATTAACAGTGTATGCCTTCCCTCCACTGCCTCTTCTAGCAAAGGTACTGCTGAAAGTCAGATTAGAGAGACCACAAATGATTCTCGTTGCACCAGACTGGCCACGCCAACATTGGTATCCAATTTTATGGAACATGGCCCAGGGCCCACCATGGATTTTGCCACAAATTCCTCACCTGCTCACCCAGCGAGACAATCTGATTCTATACATCCAGCTCAAGACTTTAAACCTGGCTGCATGGCAAATTACCTAAACAACTAGCCAACACCTTTATCCAAAGCTGTTATGGATGTCATTCTGGAGGCCAGGAGGCCTAGCACCAGGAAACGTATTCAGACAAATGGAAAAGATTTTGCGGAGCCGAAAATTCCTCAGATTCTACAATATTTAACTGAGATGTTACACAAAGGACTTTCCTTTTCATCTATTAAGATCCACGCCTCAGCAATTTCAGCTCATTACAACACGGATCCTCCTTTATTTTCACATCCACTCCTAAGACAGTACCTCAGAGGGGCTAAGAACTTAAGACCGCCAAGGAGAGCTCCAACACCTTGGGATCTCAACTTTGTCCTGGAAAAGCTTACACTGCTGCCCTTTGAACCAGCTTTTTCAGCTGATTTAAAATTTCTTTCATGGAAAACTGCCCTACTACTAGCAATAACCTCAGCTACAAGAGTCTCAGAGCTGCAGGCACTAATGGCAGTGGAACCTTTCATCAAGACAGAGTCTCTCTACAAACTAATCCTTCCTTTATGCCAAAGGTAGTATCCAGTGTGGCCCTAAACCAAACCATTCACTTGCCCACCTTCTTCCCAAATCCCCAGAACAAAGGAGAAAGACTCCTGCACTCTTTGGACATTCACAGACAATTATGTTACTACTTGGATGAAACTAAGGCTTTCAGAAAACTGACCAGCTCTTTGTGGCCTATGCTACAGGATCACAAGGAAAAGCTATCTCAAAACAAACCATTTCTAAATGGATATGACATTGCATACGTTTCTGCTACACACATCATGGGAAACCAGTGCCTGCTAACATTAGGTCCCACTCCACCAGGGCTATAGCTACATCAGCAGCCTTTCTCAGGGGAGTGCCAACCAAGGATATTCTGGAAGCTGCTACTTGGAGTTCAGTGCACACCTTCACCAAACACTATCACTTACCTCTTTACTCTAAGACTAGAGCTGGTTTTGTCACTGCAGTTTTGCAGCACCTACTAGCTTCTTCTAACCCTGTTTTGACTCCACCTTCCCTCCTTAGCTTTGGGATTCAACCCAAGTGTGATGACTGCAGCAGGGTAACACGATGAACATAGTACAGTTTTGTACCTACCATAAATGTAGATGTTCGAGTGTTCACCCTGCTGCAGTCCAGGTTACCCTCCCTCCATCCCCTCTGAACTAGCTGAACTTTTCTCTTCCACTTTATCCTATACTACCTATGAGGTGTATTTGCTTCTACCTAAGGGTTTTTATTTTATTTTTATATAGCCATATGTATATGTATATATATATATATATATATATATATATATATATATATATATATATATATATATATATATATTGCCTACCTTTTGGGGGCACCTGACATCTGGGGCAAGAAAAACTGAAGAAAATGGCATTGGATGCCTCTTATATACCCCTGGCGCACTGACGTCAGGGAAGAAGCGACAGCAACTGATGCCAGACCAAGACTTTGGAATTCGGGCTGACTGCGGGACCGCCTGACAGCAGGATAACCCAAGTGTGATGACTGCAGCAGGGAGAACACTCGAACATCTACATTTATGGTAGGTACAAAACTGTACTTTATGAGTTACATATGTTCACAGGCCATGCATATGGGGGTGAGGGATCCAATAAACAAACGTGTAACACGTAGCATCAACCCCCCCAGCTAGGCCGGTGAGACATGCAGACACACAATAAAAGTAAACACATCACTGCTTCCCAGACTACCGGCAGGATACTACCAGTGGGAGAGACCTGCCAGGTCTAATCTTGAAACATAGACATCGATGTCCCTTGTGGGACACCAGAAATTAATGATCATCGGAGGCAGTCCCGTAAATGATTCATCAAACCAAGCTGTAGATGTACACGGACCAGTAAGTTGTGCAAGCCTGATAACCCATGGGTCGACACAACGTACGACATGTGTCCCAACATGGGGAGAGTGGGCAGTGTGTAGTGGTGTATTTATACCCCACCTGCACCCACAGTAAGGATGAGTGCTGTAGAGGAGTGGCAGTTGGGGGAACTATGGGTATGCAATTATGGGCCAAGGCGTGCAGGTGTTGGCTAGCGCAGTTGTATTAGGACCGCCCCAGGGATGTAAGTAATATTCCAAAATGGGCATAGCTGACACCCATACCTCTCAACTCCTAAGAGCAAATCCACTGGACAGGACATAAACCATTGGGGGAACAAATATGGACCATACCTCTGAACTGTCCCTGATTTCCAGGGACGTCCCTGATTTCGACTCAATTTCTAACTCTGTCCCACTTAAGTCCTCCTAAAACTAGTGACTTTTGGAGGAAAGGAGGTGAATTACACGTAATTAATAATGACAACAATTAAGAGTTATAAACATCATTTACCTCAGAAAATGTGTATGAATTCATATGCTCTGAGTCTGTCAATGTGTCAGGTTAATAGCACCAATAATTTAAATGTGTCCCTGATCCTGATGTTGTTATGACATGTCCCTGATTCAGATGGTATTTTCCCCAATCGTATGAAAGGTCTGATAGGGACAGAAATCACATATTCCACTGACAACCTTAGAAAGATGATAGAATATTAGGTATGCAGTAGCATGACTCAGCTGAAGGATGTGGGTTCCAAAACCCAATTACTTGTTTGTATTGAAGAGTGTCTGTTCCCATGTATTAGCCAGACAGGTGCAGATTGTAAGAGGAACACACCAGTAATATGAATCAAACTCTGGACAGGCTGCGGAGTCCGTACAGTCGAACGGCATGCTTTTGCCTAATGGGCAGCCATTCCTGATACTCTAGGCATGTAATCCAATGTAACAGGCATCACAAATTAATATCATAGTCCTCACTCCCACCCAGGGGTGTGAGTGTCAGATGTAAACATCAAATGCAGTGCATATGCAAGTGCGGGAGCAAGCGGGTGCAAGCCTGTTTGGCCGCCAGTATGCGAGTATTACACTGGTAAAGCAATGTAGAGGCTAACTGAATGTAAGAAACTGTAACTGGAGGTTAGCATTACTTAGCTCCTCGTAAACCCACGCATACCAGCTCACAACTGCTTTAATGTGCCTTAATCACTCCGTATCCAACAGCCTTGTTCTGGCCAGCAGCAAAATAAATGGCCTCTGCAAGGCTCGAAACCAGGACCCTGCACACACAGATATTGTGATTTACCACTAAGCCATGGCAGATATACAGACATTGGATCTTATCACAAACATATCATCCAGGGCAGTCATTCAACAGTACAGGAAATGTATTCCATCATGTAGATGTATGTGTTAGTGTTTATGTCCAGATACAGATACATACATATATATAGATATATCAGGAACATCCCATGTGACAACAAAGCATTACAAAGGAATGAAAAGGGAAACACCAGCAACACCTGTATTATGTAGTGGTGTTGTCCTATGTAATATCAAGACTCCCTCAGACAGGCATGTGTCATTAATACACGCAAACATTTGCACATTGGCCAAATACATCACTCTGTGCATTTTATTTACATTAACACAACAGTTCCTGTCCAATCATTATGTGAGAACAGTACTCTTGCAAGGTACTGTGTGCGACATCATCATCATGATAAAGGTAAATGGGGTAACCATAGAGGAACCAGTAGTGTTGTGTGTACAATGGGGTCATCTGCATCACATGTACCTGGAACCTTTAGGAGTCATGTGCATACCAGGATTGTGTGCCTGAGAGAGGGGTGAGGACAACAGTAGCATGTTGTGATGCATATTAAAAGGGTTACATGTGTCCAGTGGACATGTGTGTGAAATGGACAGCTATGTATGGGGCAAATGTTGTTCTAGGAACCGATTGGCCTTTTGTTTCCATAGGGTGAGAGTGGGATGTGGGGGAAGGAGAGTAGGTATGCTCATGGAGAATAGGTTGGGTAGGATGACAGACAAGACAGCATACAAGGTCAGTATATGACACATGTAAGGGGATACACCTCGGACAGGGAGAGGTGTTCGGAAGTTACAAACCCATGAGCCCCTAGATGGAAACAGTGGGACAGGGGTCCCCAGCCATTGGCAGCCACCACTGCACCAAAACAGCCGCAAAAGAGGCAGTGCTGGGGGCTGTCTAGGAGGGGCAGGCTCACCCTGTAAATGTGACACTCTGCCTTTGGGCTGGCATATCTGGCCTCAAAACCCCTTATTGAGCCCCCTATGCACCACGTCTGGGACTGTATGACAGCAGACATGTTCCTGTCTGGACCTGCTCCCAGGGGGGGAGAAGCCCCATCCTCAGTGGCGGTTCCACCAGAAGGTGGTGCAGAGTCAACAGAGGTGGAGTTCCAAGGCCGGGCCCCAGATGTACTGGTGCCCAGTGCCATGGCCAGCTGAAGTGGGACAGGAGGTTCTGCCGGGACCTCCAAACCCATACAGCCTATGGTTTTGCAGTTTAAACACAGATATGGCTTAGTAATAGTCAACAGCATTCAGTAGTACTTATAACAGCATGCATAGATATGACCATCAACCCAACACAACAGATGGTATACATTTGTAGAGGGAGCACAACACATGCATATATACTGCATGACATCTGTACAATGTGTAGAAGACTTGTGACTACAGCTATGAACATTGGCCCATTATTGGCATGTCACTGAGAACCCCAGACAGTGTCTGCTTTACCACTGTTTCATGTGACATATGTCCAATCACGGATGCGATGGCAGTAACTCATTACTATCTCCATGTACTGACTGCAATCCTCACACTATGCTCCTGTGGTTCACAGATGTGTGTTCAGTGAGTAACACAGGAAACAAATGGTTCCACACACTGACCAGCCCACAGATGGCCCTACAGATGGGGGTCCCTCACAAACAGAGCACTGTCTTGTCAGTTTTAAAATATGCAGAATAGCCATTACCACACACACCCCTTGTGAAACAGGCAGTAGTCTCAATGAAGCATAGCTACACTTACATGCTGTAGTCATGTCTGGCACATCACCCTCCTCTCTTTAGGCTATTTCCCACTGTGTATATTGTTTGAGGAACATCCAGATATCATATGTGATGCCGTTTACCAAACACCAGATCCAGGTACCGCTCACAGTTACTGTCATGGGCAAACACCAACATGATGTTCCTAGATATTGTACTGTGTTTCCATGTGATTGGCTATGGGAACATCATCACAGCTGTTCCACATGCAATCAGGTAGAGGAGGACTGCAAAAGGTGCAAAGGCCATCACCTGATCATGACAATCACTTACAAAACACAAGCTGCTGCTGAGCAGGTGTACAACTTCACATCCACCAGAGAGTGTGCGGGAAGGACAGACAGAGGCAAAGTACATCAGAGAAGGGCTTGGAGACTAAAACCTATGCATCGTCTGTCACACACCTACCAGTATAGGGGTTCAAACCCCTGACTGACTAGTCATTACTATTACAAGTGCATGCAGTTACGCCATGTGCCACAAAGCTTACACGTTGGTGTGCTGTAAGAACATATATGTGTGCTGGTGAGTGACATCTGCAACAGAGATATAGTAGACATACATTAAGAGTAGCACACATGGCTGTCCACATGAACGGATGTCATTGTCAACACAACCACACTCTCTAATGGACTCACATTGACACACTTTGCCAGGCCCACAAATACACTTCATAACTACTTAGTTTGCCACACTGCAGTAATGCACAGCTACTACATGCACCACAGGGGATATCCAGAGGTTCTATGGGCTAGAGCATGTGAACGTGTTTCACATCTGTCGGTATGCCAGTGGAAGTTATACTGGGAATGACTCTGGTTGGGAGCATCATACCCCACACGCATACACAAGGTGCCAGTACTGACATGCATGAGTGCATTGCTTCATGGGTATGTAGTGGTTGACTGTGCAAGATGGCTGTACAAGGCTGGGTGAGGGGTAATCCTTGGCATCATGCCAACCGACAATAGTGTGCAGTGTGGTACAGGGGTGTAGTGTCTGCAATGTCCCACACAGATGGGTATTGTATGAACTGTCCTGACATCCTGGTTACCATTGTGTATGGCCATAGCTTTGCAATGCATGCCATGTCTTTGTTTGATAGTCCTTGACATGGACATTGCCTGGGATGTGCATGTCCCACAATAATGTACAGTGACATGTACAAGTGTACCTGGTTTGGCTGGCACATGTTATGTACACAGACTGTTATCCTCAGACATGCCAATACTGGCCTGGTGTGGCAGGACCTGCTTATAGACAGCAGGTTGACTCTGCACCTGCATTGATAGCATGATACAGGTATTCCCTGGTGTCACTGGCATTGGTTCATACAGGGCACATGTGTAAGGCATTGTATGGCCTCTGTGGATCACATTTGATGGCATCACATATGTTGCAGACATCCAGTGGGAAACATAGTGAAGCACATTGTCCACAATTATTTGCCTATTGTATTGCTGTAGAGGGTGCCATGCCCTCTGCAGCCCACTGCAATCACTTCATGCCTACTATCTGTCATCAATGTGCAGGGTACTAGCAACATAGTGGGATATTCTAGGCAAGTGTGTTTGTGTATGACGCATGGGTTTAGAATGTATTCTGGGTAATAGTAGGGTTGTATACTTTGTTCACCAGGCCTTTTGCAAGATGTAGGGGTATGGCTTGCCAACACAGTCCCTTGGCTGACTGACATCTGTACTCCTCGTGAAGTAGACATTGTGACATATAATACAGACACCTTATAGGAAAACTACAAAATCCACTCTCCAACATGTCCAGTGGTTAGACACTCAAAGTGATCTCCACACAGGCTCTGACTGTCAAACACACACACACACTTGCTATGTCTTGGAATAGAACCCCTACCAAACTAATATATCACACTACAGCATTACGCAGTTGCAGTACGCGCTATTAAGATTACTAGATTACAGCAGTCCCAGAGGTGTATTACTAGGTGGGTGACAACAGCAGGATTGCCAATGGTGGTTATGTGAATTGTAAAGAGTGTGTATACTCTAAAAAGCATTGTTCCTTTCTCAGGCAGAGACACACACACAGTTGGCCTTTCTTGGAATAGAATCCCTACCTAACTAGTTTCTTGCATTATAGAAATACGCAGTTACAGCATGCACTATGGAGAACACTGGGTTACAGCAGTCCCAGAGGTGTATTTCTAGGTGAGTGACGGTTGCCAAATGTGGTTATGTGAATTGTAAAGTGTGTACATACTCTAAAAGGCATTGTTACTTTCTCAGGCAGACACACACACAGTTGGCCTCTTTTGGAATAGAACGCATACCTAAATAGTTTATCACACTACAGCAATATGCAGTTATAGCATGGGCTACGGAGAATACCGGGTTACAGTAGTACTAGAGGTGTATTTCTAGGTGGGTGACATCAGCAGGATTGCCAAAGGTGGGTATGTGAATTGTAAAGAGTGTGCATACTCTAAAAGCATAGTTTCTTTCACAGGCAGGCAGACACACACACACACACAGTTGATCTGTATGGGATTAGAACACCTACCAAACCAGTTTAGCACACTACAGCATTATGCAGCTACAGCACATGCCATGGAGATTACTGGGTTACAGCAGTCCCAGAGGTGTATTCATAGGTGGGTGACATCAGCAGAATTGCCAAAGAAGGGCATGGCAAGTGTACTGCGAGTTGTACATGTCTGTTACCTGCATGTAGCCGGTGCTTACTGTCACGAAAATACATTTACACCTGCTTAAAAGTGTCTTATGCATTCCTAATTGAAAGTATAAACAAGGCTTGCAGGTCTTGAACCCTGGACAAGGCACACTGTGGTCACTGGATATACCACTAAGCCATCTGGATTGTATACAATGGAGTCTATAATGCACATCTTACTACAGGTATTCCACAGTACTGAAAACAAATTGGATAGTCACTTTGTGTACATATGTACAGTACCCTTGAATGTACTGTACTCCATGAAACAACAAAGACAAGTCTACATCTGTACAACTGTCATAACTACATATATATATATATATATATATATATATATATATATATATATATATATCTATATCTATACATATATATATATGCACCTACATATCTATATATATATATATATATATATATATATATATATATATATATATGTATGTATGTATATATATATATATATATATATATATATATATATATATATATATATATATATATGCATATACACAGACTATAGCTATATATATATATATATATATATATATATATATATGTATATATATATATATATATATATATATATATATATATATATATATATATATATATGGGTCTACTATAAAAAACCTCACCAACACACAAAACACCGACCCCAAATAACCGAAACACACAACACCGACAACTCACAAAACCGAACACCATTACACCGACACAAAAACGTAAACTACACATTACACACAATGACATATCCACTAACCTTAACCCAAACCCTAACCCTAAGGTCCGACACTACCGCACACTTACCCTACCCGCACCCTAACCCTAACTCTCTTAACCCACCCCTAAACCTAAAGACTGTCACTATCGCACACTTAACCTACCTGCACCCTAACCCTAACTCACTTAACCCACCCTAAAACGTAAAGCCCGTCACTATCGCACACTCACCCTACCCGCACTCTAAACCAAACTCACTTAACCCGTCCCTAAACTACAGTCCGTCACTATCACACACTTACCTTACCCAAACCCTAACTCCGACACTACCGCACACTCACCTTTCCCACACCCTAACCCAAAATCCCTAACTCCGACACTACCGCACACTCACCTTTCCCACACCCTAACCCAAAATCCCTCAATATCGCACACTTACCTGACCGCTCCTAAATCCGTCACTATCGCACACTTACCGAGTCGCGCTCACACGTTGCCCTTGTCAGTCTTTCGGCTGTCGGTAAATCACCTTTTCAATCAACTTGCTTTTCGGTCATTTTAGGTCGGTCTTCTGCGTATATATATATATATATATATATATATATATATATATATATATATATATATATATATATATATATAGATATATACACGTCTGAACACTCTTTGTGACACAGAAGGGTTCTAAAGGAACTGACTTGTACACAAAACAGAGGCATCTCTTGTGTTATAACATTTAACTCTTAAGCAGTTCACCAGAGAAGGGATGGTTGTTGTGTATGTGGAGCTTGTGATGGGGAATGATGGCTAATGTAATCTACTCTGGGGAATGTGGAGTTAGGGTGGGGGAATGATGGGTATGGACCTACACCCCAGCGACCACTTCTGTGTCATTGCTCGACAGTGGAACAGGAAAATAACATACCCAACTGTAGTCGTGCTTGACTGTGTATTCTTTACCATTCCTAACTATGTAATACGTTGTACACACCGGTCACCACAGATGGCTAGCATGGGTTGCTAAAAGACATTACACATGTGTATGCCTGGCTACAGGGTAGTCACACACACAAACACGCACACACTTGCCAGTATTGTGCATACACGTCTTGCCTATGTAAAGGTAACTAGTACAGTGGTATGAGTTGGGGTATGTGCCACAGAACAAATACAATTACACTTACTCTGAGTCCACATCTGAGCTGGGTGACATCACAGGACCGATTAATTGTAGTGGGGAGGGGGGAAGAGAGAGGTTTAACAGTTGACAAGGATAAAGGCCAGTGCAAAAGGAGATATCTCTTTGGAATGCAGCAAAACCCGCTCTCATGGCAGGATGCAGACACAAATACACACACACAAAACCACTTACTGACACACACACTCAAGCATTTGTTGACACACACACTCAGGCATTTGCTGAGACACACACACAAACACACTCACTCAGTTGCCAGTGGTGGGATCAGAACTCCTGCTTATCTACAGATCATTATTACAATACTACGCAGTTACAAGACGCGCCACAGAGATTACACATTCCAAGGCATTCAGACTGCCCATCTAAGACTGAGGACAACAACAGGGAGACTGACAGTCACAAAGTACATAGCTGTAAACCTGTGTGTTTAAAGTAGGTGTCCATTACAACCTGTATGCACAAACAAGACACATCATCTGCAGGTAGGCCTGAGAGGTATAGTTGTAGCACAACAGGAACCTGAACTGGAGTATGGCCATGTGTAGAATGAACAACTACTATCACTATACAGGGTTACAGTGGGCATGCTCATACACTTAGTAGCACAGGGTCATTTGGAATGCACTATGACTGAAACTATACAAGGTTATATTGTGCATGCTCATACACTTAGTAGCAAAGGGCTTGTTGGATGCACTGACTCAGATTACACAAGGTGGCAGTGGGTATGCTCATACACTTAGTAGCACAGGGTTGTTTGGGATGCACTCCCATTCTAACCACTGAAGGCCACAGTGTGCATGCTCATACACGTACATGTACAGAACACATTGTAATGGACTCCTATTGTAAACACACAAGTTTACAGCTAGGTACATCTTACCTGTCAGTATATATGCGCATCAAACTGGTTTACTACCTGATACCTGTATGTGGCCCGTAAATTATATATCTGTGTCTGTGCTGTGTGATACACATGCATACATGTACATAAAGTACTGACATATATATGTTAAGTATACACATTCATGCATGTGTGGACCTGACAGACAATAGGTTACCTGGGACGCACAGGCAGATGCTACCTACAGCATGTGTCACACACCTTGCTGCCCTGAAAGGCATACAATGATAGCAGGTTGTGGACAGTGGCATTATATGTGGAACAGTGGCATGTGCAAACATAATGTGTGAGCCACCTTGTGCAATGGTACTGAGGTGCAGGTGTCACGATGACCTCTCCTGGCTGTGTTAGTAGTTGTCATTATTAGCATGACTGCTACCCTAAGTATATCTCACATTGGTCATACACACAAGTTCTGCTGCTGTCCATCACCTTACATGAGGCATTTGCTACCTAGCACATTAATGCCACTTGCAGTGATGTCATGGTATGAGTGGTAACTGCTAGACCAAAACAATGAGCCAATGTCCTGCTGTTATTATGAGGTTGTTCAGTGTCTGTCATTCCGGGATGTCATGACCGAACGACAAGCCTTCAGCACAGAGCACGTGCATTCATGTTTCCCATGTGTGTGGATAATACATAGGTCGCATTTACCCATATAGCCGCATTCCAAGGCAAATGTCCTACACCCAGAAGTATCACACTGACACCTACAAGACAATTGCATTGGATGCTTATGCTAACCAGTGCTAGATGTGTTGCTTTAGTAATCCATTTGCTAAATGTAGAACCTACAATGGGGAATACTGACATCTGTGCAGTGAGGAACACCTGGCTGATGGCTCTGTAGTGCACAATTGCACTATCACCATATAACTCAGATCCAGACATGTGGGCCATAACAGTGGTATGGACCATTCCAGGTGGTGGTGTACACATATTCATAAAGGCTACTCACATGTAAAGACCACTACTCTGACATAAAGCATCACTGATGAGTCAGGTACAAGTGACAGTGGCAAATGCTGCATTCTAGGTTGTATCCTCATACACATCCACCACCTTGTCCCCAGACTTCCAACACACATCCATATGCGGTATGACATAGTATGGTAGACCACCAGTTAACCCTTAAATGGTGGACTGTACCTAGGCCTACATCAGCTGTGCAAAGTACCCATGTACAGACGCAGCTGCATAATGTGTTATGCAATGCAGTAATACCACTGTTTGTAACCAGATCAGTTGTACACATACCAGGGTCCCTCCGATGTTGTCAGCATTAACACGGTTAACTGTTGCTGTACACCAGTAAACAACACCCTCATGGTTGGATATGACCTAACTGTACCTGCCCTGGATATGTACATCCCACACTCATACAACATAAATGACATTACCATAGCTTTCATTATCCTTTCTATATACAGGTGGCTACAGTCATTACACACATGCACATGGCAGATAGCATGCTAATAGTACATAAGGTTTGATATATATGTTAAAAAAGGTAATATTCCTCTCTACTGGTCACGCATGACACCTATCATAACATACAACACCCCATGTGGCATGTGTGTCTTTAGATATGTCCACCTAATACAATGCCTACAAATATACCCAAATAACAGGACCATAGGACCTACACAAGGCCTGTATTGACAGACTCAGGGAAATCCAGCTCTGCTCTGTATGTTCCTGAGTAGTCACGGGTGATTTGTACATGACATGTACAGCCATGTGTGGCCTCAGCTCCTATATATACACCATGTCAACAATTGCAAGCCATACATGCTGTTTGCTGTCTGGACAATAGCCTTAGTACCACAATAGCCAGTACATGCTGGGGTGAGATGTTTACAAGCCACAGACCTCACACATGTTTGGATGAGTGTATTGCCTAGCTCTAACAGAGCACATTGCTGGCACTCTTCCAGTAAACATGAGGCATATGTGGCAAATATAATGTGCTCATTGTTGACCATTACAGTGCCCTGGCTTCACCATGGCACTGTCAAGTGACAGTTTGTAGGAGAATGACATGGAATAATGCTGTGTGTGTCTCGCTGATATCTGCTGTTGTCATATATGTACATGTGCCTACTCGGTGAAGGTGGTGGTGTCCTAGCAGTACATGAATACAACATTCATTATGGTGTAATGCTCAGCTATGTTTCACACATGGCATGGGGAAAGTGTGTAATGTATCCTCTTGACCTGCTAGTGCACTTACTGATGTAGACCGCATATGTGTATATGTATTGATGTTTGTGTAATTCCATGTGTGTGCAGTATCTGATGTCTGAAGGTGACTGTGTCTTAGTACATTATGCTGTTGCAATACAACCTCAACATTGCCAACTGTATATGGTGATATGTCGTAAGTACAGTAAGCCATACATGAGGTATGGACAGCTGTTTGGACATGACTACTAAGTGATGGGGCTTCATTGCAGATGAATGATTACTGAGGACAGCTCACTGGTGTGTTACAACCAGTCCTACACTAGCCATTGTAACTGCTAAGGTCAGGTTTTGTTAATTGAAGTGGAAGACAGACAATGTAGAATGCTGTAAGGGTGACACTGAAGGCAAACCTCATGACACCTGTAACAGTAATACCTCCCCTGTGCATATATTGTGCATATATCAGCACAGTTGGCAAAGGAAAGAGTCAGTAAGCTTTGTGCTGGATGTTCATAGGTTCATAGGTTCATACTAGGCTATCTTCCCTAGGGCATTTATAAGCCTAGCCAGAGTGTGTTTGGCTTTCGCCACCCATTTTAAATTAATTTTGCTATGCCCTTTTTCGAGGTTAGTAAACTGTGGCTCTGTCTAACAGTGACACAGAAGTGATACCCGGGGTAAACCTACAATCTCCCATCGACTCATCAAGATTCCTCTTGAAGAGAGTCAATGAGGGACTCTGCCTAACCTGGACTGGGCTTTTATTCCAGAGTGAAGGGAGCCTCTGGGTTATGAATATGTCCCTCCAGCATGTCCTATTTATTTCAGTGCTGAGGTTCAAGTCTCTCGAGTACGTAGCTCGATGGGTATGTGATGGTACTGTACTTCTGTAGTACCTATCATGAGATAAGCAAGAGTTTGATTCACAGTACTGGCACGTGTGGGTGTGTGTGTCCATATATGTCATCAAGTATGGTTGGGAATGCATTCCATATGTTATCACTCTCCTGAACACTGTTGTTGACACCAGTACAGAGTGAAGTGTGGAAAGAAAGGCATAGGCAGGTGGTTAAACCTCACACATGTAAAGTGACTGTATGTGTGTGACATAGGTGTATATCTTTGTGAATGCCATAGTGTGTGTGTATGCGTGTGTGTTTGTGTGTGTGTGTGAGTGTGTGTGTGCGTGTGTGTGCATGTGTGTGCGTGTGTGTGTGTGTGTGTGTGTGTGTGTGTGTGTGTGTGTGTGTGTGTGTGTGTGTGTATGGCTGTCTGTGTGTATGGCTTTCCGGTCCCTGGAGTGAGGCTGTATTTTACCATAGTGAAATGTTAATGCCCTCTCCCCCATCCACTCAATGCAATCTAGCATCCCTGTTGATATAAATTGCAGACGGGCATTCTAACCGCCTGTTAACATATACACCCTGGGGTGTGACCTGTTGTTACATCGCCTACTGATGGACCCCCTACCCACATACACTCATTGCACTGTAGTATCCCTGTTGATGTCCTCGATCATAGACCATTCCAACTACCTGTACATGTGTAATCTCTGTGGCGCATCTTGTAATTGTGTAGTACTATAATAATGATATACACATAGGCAGGGGGTTCTCATCTGAACACTGGCAACTGTGTGTCTGTGTGTGTGTGTGTGTGTGTGTGTGTGTGTGTGTGTGTGTGTGTGTGTGTGTGTGTGTGTGTGTGTGTGTGTGTGTATCAAAGTGTGTGTTATTGTGTCTGTGAATCCCTGAGTGTGTGGGTGTGTCTGTGTTTGCATGCTGTCATGGCAGTGGATATTACTGCTTCCCAATGAGAAGCCACTATATCCACTGGCCTTTACCCTTGTCATCTGGCATACCACTCTTTTGCCTCCTCCGTGCTCCAGGTAACTATACCTGTGATGTCACCCACTATGGATGTGACGCCTCTGAACACAGTAGCTTACTACACAGCTATCATGCTCTTGGATCATTACAACAGTAAACATAATTGAAACATGGGAGAATATAACTGTGATGTGGAAGCTAGAAAGTGCATGCAGGAATTGTCATACTGACCTGTGGGTAGTCAACATGTACATATGGGACACTAACCGCAAACACCGACATCCCCGGCACATGCAACTACACCTGAAAGAGGAAGGCAGAACGTCACGATCAACATGCTGTTAGTGTTGCTACACATGATACATACTGTCAAAAGTACAAAATGCATTCTAAAACTGTAATACATGGTATGTCTGCTGCCTGTCAACACTACTCAACAATATTAATCTACAATTGTCTACCTAGTATGTTCTCCCTGTGCATCAGACCATATGAACATGTCCCTGCACTGATGGTGTGGATGACAGGGATGCGGCAAAGGCATCATCATATGCACAGGGTGATAGTGTTTGCAAGAGGCCTAGGCTGTGCAATTGGATGACATCATGTGTGTGTGTTAGGCCTGTGATATCATTGGGCATGTGTAGATGTTATGCGTGTGTCTGTTGAGGTGCCCTACATTTGTTTCCAGTGTGTGTGTATGCAAGCACACGTCTGGCATGTGGCTGGCCTACACAGGGGTATTACTGACAGCTGTACAAGGCAGGTGTCACAGTTCACAGTGTCCAGCCATGGCCATGTGACCTGCGCCTGCCAGGGATTGCACGGGCACTACCAGGCAGAGGTCCAGATTGGGTACTGTCTGATGACACATGTCCACTAAAATTGTGTCCCTGTTGGGACCATCCAGGACCACGTGCATGTGTCCTGCTGTGTACTGGTGTGGACTGCACAGCACCAGCTGCACTGCTGCTGCTACCGCCACTATGGGAGCAGACATGTGCAGTAGCATGTTCACATAGACCTTCAACAGGTGATGTAGCTAACCTATGTCCATGTGCCCGATGCCTCACTCCCACCAGATGTTCCAGCACAGATATTCCACGCTCGAGAATTGACATGCCACGGTCAAAGACTCCCACCATGTCACCCAATCGTCTATTCAAAACATCTGCAAGATGATGGTGAGCATTTGCAAGTGCCTGGATTTTGTCAGTTAATGAACAGACAGCAGCCCTCTGAAGCCTCTGACCTTCTCTGCTGTGCCATTCAGCACATGCCTATGCCTTCATTACCAAAACATGCGTCTGGGGACTCCAGCTGATGTGCTTTGTCTCACAGGGGCATATTGGCCAGTGGTCCTCCTTTGAGCAGCGCTGGGCACATGCCTGTGTGGGACATCACCAGTCTGTTGACTGAGATCATGGTGTGCAGGCACACCTTCCATAGTCTCCACACTTCCCTGTTCCATGCTACCACCCGCCAACTGTCCTTCCTCTATGGCCAGTGGTGATGGGGTATGTGCAGGCAGGGGAACTGTGTGCGAGGGTGAGGCAGGTGGAATGGCAACCAATGGCACAGATTCAGCCCCTGACTACCCTGCCTGTTCCTCAATCATACTATCATCATCACTGCTAGAGTCTGTGGGGACACTAACATCAGGTGGACCGCAAGAGGGCAACGCACTTACATCAACACCTGTGAGGGGAAGACAAGAACTGTACATTACAAGTTATACCAGACAGACACAAACAGACACAGACAGACAGACAGAAACAGACAGACATACAGAGACAGACAGAGACAGACAGACAGAGACAGAGAGAGACAGACACACAGACACACACACTACATGCAGGTGATATGGCAGATGCCATTCAGCTTAGAAAATTATAGTTTCAGCTTAGACAATTATAGTGGTAGTTATCATGCATCCCTGAGTTGCACACAATAGCATGCATGTGTTATAGCAGATGGCATGCACCTTACACAATTATAGTGGTGGTTAGCATACATACGTGTATTGCACCATTTGTGTTATTAGCCTATGCCCCATACCTGTAACACAATGCATGTACTTTGCACCATTGCACCGCACTGCCATGGTGAGTGCAACATACACCACATGTTCACAGACCATCGCTGACCTTTGTACATCTGCCACTGATGCTTTGTGTTGGCCACCACCCCTATGTGTGAGGACATGAGCAGTAGGGTATGTCGACTGCATACTATGTTTGCCTGAGCCCTAGCTTGCATATCTCCTTCAAAGCAGTGCATGTCTGATCGTCATTATTCCGCCTACCCCTGAACTGACTCTAGATATTGTGCGTGTTGCTGTACACAAATGTTTGACATGGCTGTCCCTACTTTGCAATGGTGCCACAGACCAGCACATGTTTACAGTACACCAGCCTGCTGTGTGGCATATGACCTTGCCAGTCACATGTAGTATGACATGTCTTCTGCTGATGTGTTGAATGACATGCATACATGTGTAACACAATTGTGTCCTTTCCAATCTACAGTACTGTAATGGTGTCCCAATGCAGGGACGTGTTATACTAACATGGGCCTTCAGCTGATGCAATGTTGTCCGTCCACCCTACAAATATACACGGACATACTGCACATTGAGCTGATGTGCATAGCCATTGCAGGGGATCATGTGGCTTCACAATTTCAATACAGTGTAAGCTAGTGACACAGTTCATAGCCATGACTATGTTCACTTACAATACATATCTAATGTGGAATTTGACCAATGTCACTGAGGTGTATACACACTAAACCCTAATGTGGAATGTGTGACACAGGTCACAGAAGGGTATACAGATGACACCCCTGCACATCTGCAACCATATTACAGATGCCTGGCAACTATGCCCACACATGGCTAACTTAGCGGTACTCTATGTCCCACATGCCATCTGTGTACCTCACACACATGAGGAGCAGGCATGACAGTGATGTCTGACACCAGCTAGGTGAATGTACTGTATCTGTGGTTTGATGTGGTTGTATGTGTATGTTGTGCAACACATGTATGTATTTGGATACTGTATAGGTGAATGCTTCCATGTCATGACACACTCAAGATGTTCAAGACATGTTATGTGGTGGTTTCATGTTATGCCTATACAAGCTGTGCACAGGCCTCTATGATGTTTAGTGTTTCACATCTGCAATATCACCATTACACAAAGGCCAGAGTTGTATTGTGTCGAGCCACTGTACAACAGGGTGTACACACGTGTACATCACTTCTACTGTGTGTGTTGCTTCATGTCTCTGGCCATCCTCCATGGCCAGGTGTACACATGTTCTGTCCAATGGTTGTGATGGCCATCTTATTTCACATGTCAGTGTTATCCCATATGACATACACCCATAGATGTCATATGCTCCACTGAGGACAGGGTTATGCAGACAAAAAGTGATATGTATGGGATGTAAGACATGTTTTGCAGGATAGCTGAGCAGTGTTGCAGTCAGCCCACTACATGTCATGGACATGTCAGGTAGCACATGACATTGTGTGAAATTCATAGCAAGGGTATACTCCACAAGGGTGTATCCTGTGGGCCGGTCATCTTCCAGCTCCAACACATTTAGAGTGTGTGCACACATATGCTCTCTGTACAGTACTGTTCATATTCCCAACATGTGTAATGCTGATATGTAGTACCTGTCCCTACAGTGGAACACACCTCCACCATTGTATTCACTGTTGTCCACACATCTGGCAATGACGATTTGGAAGGTTTAGTGTAGGTGGTTCATATACTCCTCAATTGTTTCACATAGGTAAACACTGTGATGCATTGCAGGTCTGACCAGTGTCCATTAACAGGACCACCATACATTATGTGTATGTGTGTTATGGCAGATAGCATGCAATTAATATGTTCCATGCATTATCAAGCCTGGTAAATAATAACAATCTCACCTGACACAGGCTTCTGTCACTGAAAAACATCAGCGGTACCTAAATAGGAGCATCACAGCAGTAAGATCATTATCCACACCTGTGTGAAAGCTACAGAGTGCAATGTCCATGTTAGCACATAAGCCAGTACAATACACTATACTATGGAGTATGCACATCTGTGCATACATAGAGTAGCAGACTACAGTATGTGATGTGTGTGCATACATGCCTTGCATATGATGTTACATTACATATTGTACAGTAACACATGTAACTATGTGAAATATAGTTGTGTTTTAAGTGCAGTAGTGACTTACCAGGCAACTCCAGGCTCGATGGTTGAGAGACACCCACCTCCACAATACCAGCTAAAGCTTGTGGATGGAGGTCTGCAGGTGTCCCCAGGTTGGCCAGTAGCTCCTTGGTACATGTGAGTGGGGGCTGGGTGAGTGGCCCCCCCCCACATGTTGCATCTTGTTCCCTGGCGATTGCATTAGCACGCTGTTTCGCCCATCTTATGAGGTCAGTGCAGTGTCGGCACACCTGCTGATAGGTGCGATTGTAACCACCAACATTGTTTACCCTCCTACAGAGTTTCTCCCACAGGGCATCCCGCAGCTGTGCATCCTGTGGCACATGGCTGAAGATTGTTGTGTGGTTGTCGAGGAGGTATGGGACGAGGACCTCATCCTCCAGTCGGCTGTATGCCGGCAGTCTGCTATGTGGCATACCTGGAAGACATAATGATGGAGACAGGTCACAGTAACTCACAAAGAAGTACAGCAGTGCAGCTGAACATGCATGTGTATCACATTTATTAAGATTACAAATACGTCTTTGCAAATCTACATGACACTAATACCACTGACATGTATAAGTCACACACATTTGACACTTACTGGTGATGTGATATTATCACCATATTAGTGTGTGTCATGTGATGACATTGCTCATATACCATGTGGATGTTGTCTTGACATGGGCATGTCTTTTTGCCTGTATTGGTGTCTTTACCTATCAGCACATGCCTGGATGTGTTCACATTAATGCAATCGACCTTAATGCTGTGTATATGTCACATATATAGTAATACATAGCCATTAGGATCATGACCTGTGACCCTACAGACTTGCAAGCATGTATGTGTTTTGCCATATACATCTACATGGCACTGTACAGCTGTGTAGCATCCTGCCATGTATTGCCTGTGTTGCACATGTGTAACACATGGGACAATAGCTGGCCTGATGGTATTTGCAGGGTTGGATATCAACTATAGCATGTATGGTCATAGTGATCTAGTAGGCTGTATGCCCTGGGCCATTTATGAGCCTAGGCAGACAGGTTACCTAGCTGTTGGCAACAGACAGGTAAGTTTCAGTGGCCACAGAACTGATCCACATGGTTACTGATATAGTTGGCATGTGGTCATCACACCATGTTACAGAGAGGGGAGATGTGCAGCTTCACTGGACAGGGATGCATAGTATGGCAAGAGTATGTTAAGTGTATGGGACAGAGATCTGTCAGCCATGTTGTGATCCTTGTACTAGAAAGGTGGATGTCCATGACGTATGTGTTTATTTGGGATCAGGATGTGTTAAGTGTAGCATGTCCAACACCTCAGAGTTGGACATGGCTTTATTCAGGGTAGGCTGCATGGCACATAGTGCAGTTAGGGATTGGGAAGGGCAGTGTAGGCCATCTTCACATGGGTAATAACCCTTAAAGGACATATGTGATCTATTATGGGTCACATGGGTGTTGAGTATGGATGAGCAATTATCTCTATATTCCTGTATGGCACCCTGTCATGACTAGGGCTGCCACATATGACCACCTGTCTGGTGTGGTGAAGTAACTATCAAATGAAAGCACTGTCCAGCTGCATCCCATATACACAGTGGCCATTATGTTGACCACTGCCTAGGTGGTAGTTAATAGGTACAGGGTTTGTAACATAGGGGATGACAATGCAATACTTAGCTGTCAGATTGTGGCCATACATCACACACCACAGCTCTGACATAATAAGGCCCTTCTGTATGTTGAACGCAGCACACATTGAGTTGACTATTGCTCTTGGTTCATAGTCATTTGCAAACATCAACAGGCTGATGCCGTCTGTGTTAGTCTGTGTGGTATAGACAACAAAGAGGGGGAGTACCAGGAATGGCCCCTGTATTACTGTGGCTGGCACTGGTTTGATGTGCGTGTATTAGTCAGACACCTTCTGTAGTGTTGGTTCTGCCAGCAGTCCAGTTGCCAATCACTCCTGTGACATAGGAATATACACCTAGTTTACTGAGTGTAGCTGGAACACAGTATGGGTGATGGTGTCCTACAATCTGGCAAGGTCATGATATGCAGTGTGAATCAACCCTACTGTCATCTACATATGTACCGAGTACATCAAATACGTTGATCATGGTTCATGGCCGTACAGACCAGACTCAGCAGGGTAGTTGTGCACTATGTCCCATTATCAATGGTGTCTCCCCCTTTGTGGGGTGTGATAACTGTTGCTGTGCACCATTCAGTGTGTACACAGCCTGACATGGAGCTATGATTGAACACGATGTGTATGTGGATAGCTGACTGTTCTTACATTTGTGTAGGATACACCCTGGGATGTTGACAGGTCCCATGAAAACTATATGTATGGCTTTAGAGAGTGCAGCTCGTACCTGCATAGTCGTTAGTACAGGGGCCCTGTAGTGTACATAGATATATTACTAAGTGTAGCTGTTCGGGGGGGTGGGAGTGGGTTTAGGTTCTCCAAGACCCTATCTGGATGAATGGGTGCTATTTCCATAGGTGCAGTACTTCCCATGACATAGTGCTGTGCAGCACGGCAGGTCTTGTCATTGCCATTACAATTAATGACACAGCTATAGAATGCTCTGTGCTTGACCTCATAATATGTGGCTGATTAGTTTCACAGTAGCTTTGTGTGGTTTTATATGGTGTATCTGCATCTTACTGAGGCTGACCAGGGATCACCTACACTCATGTGTGTTCACTCTTGCAACAGTTACTACCTTCTGTGATACAGTTTAAAGCATGGTACCACCAGTTTGCGTTCTTGTTTGTGTTGGGTTGAATCCTGGTTCTGTTTCAATGGCACAATCACTGCACATATGTGATTGCTTAAGGTTCATTTGTGTAGGATTCAGCATTTGCACATGCATTGTCCATCAGCATGGGTGCCATGACAATCACCACTCTGCTCTTAGGAAACATAACATTGGCATTGGAGACTAACTATGTGTAACATACAGTTAGCCCTGTTTGTGTGACTACTATGATCCAGGTCAGTGAGGTTGATGGAATCCAACATGCATTGAGTTCAGGTGTTGTTACATGAGAAGTTTTCCCAGTTCATAATGAAATAGTTGAGAGTAGCCATTATTATGGTTCTGTCTCAGACCTAATCTTCCCCATTACAGCATATTATGGCAGTTGGGAAGTCCGCGGCCTGGTGGGTGATCTGTCTCAAAGTGCATTTTGAATTCCACTTCGGCACAAAGGTAGTTCCTCAGTATAATGCATCTGAAGTTATGCAAGTGCAACTAGCGTAGGGGTGTACATATCCTTCAGGAATATGGACACACCTGTGGCCCATGTGTTCCAATAAAGGATAATGGGCAAGAGGTGAGGTATGTGTTATAACGTGGTCATGCAGGTGTGCTCTCTGGCGCGTTGAAACATGTCTCAGCCACTGCACAGATATGTTCTCCATGTTAGGGATTGACATTTGTGTGTCCGTATAGGGTTTCTGACATGTATCATTGTGTAGTCTGACCCGCCGTTTATTGCTTGCCTGTCCCTGTAACAGCAGTGGACCTTCACTTGAACCATGCATGATGAAGGCACTATAGGGGAAGCATGAGCCCTAGGCAGTATCCAGATTCCCAGGGGTGACAGGTGCAGGCCCTGTCTGGCAAAGCATCATGGTCTTTCAACGATGTTATCCCAGGGTGACAGATACTGGATACCCTTTGACTTGCACCACTACACTAGACAATTGTGGTATACAATCCTTTTGTCCCTTTACTGCAGTATCATTCTGGCCAATGGCAGAATGTTACCCAGGCTTTGGGACATACCTGCATGGGCTACAAGACCTGACAGTTCCTACATGTGTTTCCATGCAGTCCAGGCTACTGCATCACAGGTTCTGCACAACAACATAGAATATGCCAGAGCCATGTGTATAGTTCAAAAGGTGGTCTGAGTGTATGGGTATGTGGCTAATCATGGCAGACAGGCAGCTGACAGTATGTATGCCCTCGTATAGGTTGGTGTGTAATATAGTGCTAGAGTTTGCATTCACAAATGAGTACTGCTGGGCATGTTTCCAGTCACGTGTTCTGAGGTGTGGCATAATTATGCAAACTATGTCATACAGTTTGTGTATTTCGGTGTCTGTCTCTTCCTGATTGTGGGGGTCACTTCTTTGTCCAGATACTTATACGCATCTGCGAATGTGTGTGATTTCTGGTAGTGTGTGTCGGTGTCCTTACTGTGTTCTGGTAAGGGTATGTGTTGGTTGTGTTGATAAGCTGCATGTGTTAACCTACACCTCATGACTGTCCAGTCCAGTCATGGCTGTAGACTGGGCTGCCTTCCAGCTTACCCCTGTAGCTGCATCTCAAACAATGTGTGGGGTGTGGTGTTAGGTGGGTTTGGCAGTGTACATGTCATAGAGATTACATTCCCCCAGGATGGCCACATACACAAAGCTGACATTAGTAAACACCAGCAGCTGACTAGCGGACATGCCTGTATGAGCATTCAGTACTACAAGTACCAAGTACTGTATTTTGTTTACATATTGCTTATGAAGATGCTTTAGACAGTGATGCTCACATGTAAATATTTGTGTTATGGACGTCACAACACTGGCTATTACGGAAACATTGTAGCTACCCTTAGCAGCAATTATCCTCTGAGGAGCACATCACATCCTGTTAGTTGATTACAGATGATGCAAGTGTCTACAGGTCATATCCACCAGGACCATGAGCTATGTTGGGCACAGACACCCACTCTCCAAACAGAGTCATGTATCAATAGACTCTGATGCCACTATCAACATGATCAGGATATAATCAGATAGTGTGAGCCATCACCTATGAAGCGGCTATTACACATGGGCAGCTGTCTCCTACATCTTACACTCCTACTGCAGATGTTACACTGGAGTTAAAGATGATATGCAACCTGTTTCATTACCAGTGCTGTGCACTACCTTACATACAGTATGTGCAAGCGGCTGTTAGGTTGGCAATGAGAGGTTGGGCTACACAAACCTGGTAGTGCAACTAGTGTATCTGTTCTCTCAATATCCATTCTATGTAGGTGTGCACATAGCCATTTGACCCATCCCTGTAACAACGGTCACTACACATTTGCATAACATGTACACATGCACAGCTGTTATTGCTTGCAAACAATACTAGAGAGGTTCAGCCCTGTAACAAGGGTCCCTACACATTTGCATAACATGTACACATGCACAGCTGTTATTGCTTGCAAACGACAGTAGAAAGGTCCAGCCCTGTAACAAGGATCACTACACATTTGCATAACATGTACACATGCACAGCTGTTATTGCTTGCAAACAATACTAGAGAGGTGGATATTACATGTGTTATGTACATGGATAGTTACCTGGCTCTTCCAATTATCTTTACTATCATGTTGCTAAACTGTCAGATGAATACAAATTATATGTATCCTGTCATTGAGTATTGTAATTGCCAGTGGACATAACTGCAATTTGCATAACATAACAGAACTGCTATGTAAAATAGAATACAGATCTGCTTAGAATACTGTATATTACACACTTATTGGCACAATATCAAACAATGCACACCATATTTGCATGGTAAGCCCACCTTTAACATGTTCATCTTACTTATACACCCATACATATGTTGACTGTTACAATATATCGACATATACTATCCCGTTATAGCACATACTTGTTGGACCAATCCTGACACTGACAGTGGCTGGAAGCGAATTGGTGGGTTCCAAGCCACTATCATCCCTTGTGGTGTATGCGGAGTTTGCCGTGTGACCTACAGCAGTACACACATAGAATACTACAAGCATTACTACTGCTCAACAATACATGGCTACAAGATAGCTGTTTCCACTATATGCATTGATTACACTGTAATTCTTACAGTACAGGTACTACATACACAGACAGACTACATGTTATACATACCTTCTTAGTAATCAGAGGTGTTATTGACTAGTATAATACTCGTTTTCAGTTCATCTTTCAGTGTTTTGTACTGTCCTACAGGTAGATACAGATGGTTTGAATGTGTGACAAGGCAACCTTTATATCAGTAACATGTGCTATCCCGATGACCAATTGGTGTTCCTAAGTAGCTAATTACATGCACATCAGCTGCGCTGCTACTGCCTTAGCCAATACCATGGATACAGTGGAGTATAATTGAGTACTCCACGTGGGCGTTGTCCCTTTGCCTTACTTGTGAGGAAGACAGTGTGGAAGTGTTGTTTGGAATTTATTGCAACAGCTGTATGGAGACAAACAGTAATATATTGTGTGTAATGCCTAGAGGATTTGGTCTAAATGTGAGTCCTGCTGTGATATTTCTGAACATTGCTACTTGTGCAAGGTTTGTCTGTACCTAATACTTCTGCATATGCTTCAGTCTGGCCAGGTTTGACCAGCTCAAAGCAGCATAGCTATGCATATAATGTTAGGGGGTTTACAGTGTGCTTACCAGACATATTTAGTTTGGTGTTACTGTGTATCATACTGTGCTGATAATCAGTACTCGGTAACACTTCCTGGTGTACGAACCTTTCAACCCTCTGAAACGGAATTAGTTCATACAAACACTGTTACATCAGCAGCTGTTCAATTGTATAACGGCAACTATTTCACATAGGGCCATGTTAGTATGTCTGTGTTCAGATATGTTAAGGTTTCGGCAGATGTACAGTAGTTGAATAATTGGTTATGGTATGACAGTATGTATTGGTGTAATTATTTTGGTTGTGGGGCAGATAGTAGGTGTACATAGCACATGCAGGTGTGTAGTAACCCCTTTTTATACAATGTCTATATGTGTGTGGGTGTTCTTTCCCTCTGTGAACACCTATCCCTTAGTGGACTAATACTATGGTAATTGCAGGCTGATTCATTAAGACACTATTAAATGCTTCCTGTATAGCATGCAGGTACTGTTAGTCCATGAATCCTTCTGGCAATACATCGGAATGTAATAAAGTTTTGCAAAATGAAAGCTGTCTGTGTATTTCTGTCATGGATATTTGCAGTCATTGCAGTTATGTTGGTGACTGTGTCCATAGAACATATTTGTACTAGTGTATTGGCATATACTCTTCATATGTTATGTTCATATTGTTTGGGGGGGGGGGCAGAATATGTGATTGCTATGGTCCATGTTATACTCAGATATGACCACTTCAGATGCTGTCTACAGACATGTACGTATGTGTATATATATATATATATATATATATATATATATATATATATATATATATATATATATATATATGTGTGTGTGTGTATATGTATATATCTATATATATATATATATATATATATATATATATATATATATATATATATATATATTATTGTATACACTTATCTGTACCTCCATAGATGTGTAGATGTTTTTAACCTATCTATATAGACCTGTATATATTGACATGTCTCTATGTATCTCTCTCCCTCTATATATATATCTATATATCTATATATGAGCATACACCTTTAATTGGGTAGATGGCGGGTTGTCCTATTTCAACACATTCCTCCCTTTTGTGTTTTAACCTGTCTGCATACACAACTGGGATAGGTACATCCCAGGTAGCTTAATGTTAGGTTCCTCTGAGGATGAAGTACATGGTTGCGGGTTCTACTCCTGGAAGGTGTTATTATTTTACCTCTCAGAGTAGGCACTGGTAGGGAAAGTGTGAATAACGCACATTTACGTGGTTGTAAGCAGGTTTGCCCGTGGTCTGTGCGATGTTAATCAAAGGTTAAACCTGTGAAGCGCTTCTCCGTTTATCGTGTTTCAGCACCACTTACCGTCATGCAAACCCATGGAAACCCGCTTACAACTGCTTAAGAGTGCTTTAATTCACCTGAATCCAACAGCCCTTATTCTGGCCCTCAAAATAAAATAACAGCCCTTGCAGGTCTTTAACCCAGGACCAGGAGCACCACAGTCACTGACTTTACCACTAAGGCATCCGAGATATGTACAAATGCTATGGTGTTTAGAATATACATTGTACTTACAGACATTCCTCACTACTGAAAACAAATGTGACAGTCAGGTGGTGTACATATGCCTGATACATGTTAATGTTCATATGTTTGTGAAATTAGGTGTTGCAATGTGACATGACAGGGTGTATTATGAATGAGAAAGGTTCTTGCTTTGTGTCCTTTTTATATTGTCCCTATACTTTTTGTATACCCCTCCAGTGCATTTATTGGACATCCGACCCAGGCCCTCTTTGATGCATGATTGCATTACCCATCATTCCTCCCCACCTCAATCTTCACATTCACAACAACCACTCCTTCTATGATGAATTAGGTTAATGTTAATTGTTATAATACCAGAGCTGCATGTGTTTTGTGTACACTCCAATTCCTTTGGCATGCTTCTGTGTCATGAAGTGTGTTCATAGCTGCTCATATATATGGCTATTGATGTAACTATATTATAAATATATATATATATATATATATATATATATATATATATATATATATGTGTGTGTGTGTGTGTGTGTGTGTGTGCAGACATCACTGACATATATATATATATATATATATATATATATATATATATATATATATATTTTTTTTTTTTTCGTATTAGTTTGTAACAGTAATACATATGTAGACTGGAATGTGTTGATTCAGAAACTATAGTACATTGCAATGTACTGTACATATGTACACAAAGTGACTGCCCCATTTGTGTTCACTACAGTGAAATGCATATGGTATAAGGTGTAGTCTCAAGACCATGAAGCATGTATACACCTCGGATGGCTTAGTGGTAAGTTCCCATGACTATAGTGTGCATGGTCCGGGGTTTGACACCTGTGATGCTTTACAAATGATTTTACTACAGAATAATGCTCATTTAAGCAGTTGTAATATATTTAAAAGTGTTTGTGTGACATTATAGCAGCAGTTAAACACAGTTAAACAAACTTTGTAACGTATAACCTGTGCACGCAAACACGGCCACATCCACTAACTACTCAGGCTATATACATGTCAGTGAAGTAACATCTCACTATGTGCTGACCAAACATTACATTCTCTGTTGACTGTACTCTCCAGCACACATGGGTTTATATGGGTGCTGCAAAAGTTTATAATACAGACGATTACTACCTATATATGCAAGCTGTGGTTAAGGTATACTTTTGCACATGACAAACATCCCTGCCTTTATCGGGATTGTAACCTCGAATGTACAGATACTATGCAGATGCTGTAACCATTGCACTGTTGACATTAACGTTGCTTCTGCCTATTTCCTATTTAGATGATTTCTATGTGTAAGCTAGGGTAAGCAAAGGGTGGAGGCCCCCAAACTCACTGAGCTTCACGTACTCTTGAAATAACAACATATAACAAATGTACTGTGAGACAATACATTACATTCCTAACTATATTAGGCGTAGCCCCTCACTGACACACTTCAACGGAAACCTTCTTGTGTGAATGGGTAACAGACTATACACCCCTGGGATCACGGGTCCCAGAACCATACAGCGAGGGGGTAGGGGAGTCTGGCCAGTTTGATAGCTGCGAGACCTGTTGGGGGAATTGAATGGTGTTGAATTGTCATATTAACATGCCCTCTTGAAATCACTAAGTGCCTCTATCACCCTCCACAACCCCAGCCTTCAACTGCTTCCAGCAACTCTGCCTGGAATTGCTTCATTGGCTATGGCTGACAGAGGCTCAGTTACTTCATCAATGGTGTGGGGAAAGCCAGCACACTGTAGCTATGCTTCTAATTGCCCTTGGGCAGATAGGTAGTAGGCTATCTGTGAACCTCTAAAGTGCACGCCATTACAGTCATAATATGTGAATAAACAGACCTTCAGATCACAATATACAGTGAGAAATCACCATGTAGTCAGGAAACAGTTAAGTACAGCAATAATATAAATAACACTGATACTTAGCCACTCCAAAAGCCTATCTTGGAAGCTAGAAGACTTGCATAAGTTTAAGGCTTTCTATTGCTTACCAGTAGGTTACCTACAGGGGAGATGAAAAACAAGCACAGATGGGGAACATGCATGCAATGATACCATACCGGCCTATGTGTCAGCCTTAGGCTTTGGAATACTGGCCAAGGCTATTGGCGCCTCCATGGTGCCTTATTTAGGAGAGTCTTGAAGGTGAATACCGACTCTGTAAACAGCACAATAGCAAATTCAATGAGGGTTATGCTACTCATAGGTTCATAGGTTCATAGGTTGGTACTAGGCTATCAACCCTAGGGCCTATACAAGCCTAGCCATAACAATTCCCTGGCTATTTCTTTCCACTCTATTTACGTCCCTGAACCCCTGTCTAGCAGGGTGACTGACGTGATCCCCGGGGTGAATTTCCTTTCTCCCATCCAATCGTCAAGGTTCCTTTTGAAGAGGACCAAAGAGGCACTCTGCTTGACATGTATGGGCAATCTATTCCAGAGTCTGGGGAGTCTCTGGGTCTGGAACCTATCCCTCCAGCATGTTTTGTTTATTGTGATGACAAGGTTTAGATCCCTGGAGCGTGTGGCTCTGAGGGATTGGGATTTCTTTAAGTGTAACTTGTCCAACAGCTCTGGGTTTGACATGGCCTTGTATGTTAAGCAAAGATTGCCTCTGAGTAGACGATATGCGACAGAGTATAGCTGGAGTTTTTTAAGGTGGTCAGCGTAGGGCATCTGCTTTAGGCCTGTGATTCTTTTAGTGAGGTATTTCTGTGGCCTTTCCAGTTGTTGCAGATGTCTTGAGAGGTATATACCAAATGGGGCACTGCATTCTATAATGGGTCTAATGAGGGATGAGTACAGTGGGACAATGACCTCCTTTTTTCTGGATGAAAAGCCCTTAGTGATGAGGTGTGCCACATAGAAGGATTTCCTGACTGTTGTGGCGATGTGGTTATCGAAGGTGAGACCACTGTCCACCTGTGTCCCTAAGTCTCTTATCAAACTTTCAGTGTTTAGTGTACTGCCACCTATATGGTAATTCACGGATACATGTTTTTTCCCAAAGGGGATAACTATACATTTCTTGGCATTGAGCTTGAGCCCATGGCTCAGGCACCAAGCATCTGTTTCTGTAAGGCCCTTTTGTAGAGTATCCACATCATTTGGGGATTTAATAATGGCAAACTTTGTTATCCAGAGTCCCTTAGTATTGGCCTGTACTTCAGAGAAGTAGATGCCAAAAAAGAGCGGTCCCAGGACTGAACCCTGAGGTACTCCACTTGTCACTTGTCTGGAGCTGGATTTGGAGTCAGCTACTTTTACAGTGTAGGTTCTATCAGTAAGCAACCCATTGGGTGACGTAGGGATTAATGCCCAGCTTAGTAAGTTTATCTATGATTCCAGAGTGGGGGATGGTGTCAAAGGCCTTGGCAAGGTCTAGATAGGCTGTGTGGACCACCTTACCCTTGTCCATGGCTCTGGAGACTGATTCAAAGAAGACAATCAAGTTCAGGAGACAAGATCGGCCCTTCACAAACCCAAACTGGGTGGGGTCCAGTGTTTGAAGGTTGCCAATGTCTTTGTTTATAAGTTCCATGATAATACGCTCCATGGCCTTGCAGATAAGGCTTGTCAGACTGATGGGACGGTAGTTTCTGGGATCCAAGGTGGATCCCCCCTTGTGGAGTGGAATAACTGTAGCTGTGCGCCACTCAGTGGGCACAAAACCTGAGGTGAGGCTATGATTAAACATGACACTTAGGTGAGGTGCCAGTTCATATTGTAGTTCATGTAGTACACAGCCCAGGATGTCATCTGGTCCCATGGATGCTGTATTCTTAGCTTTGGAGAGTGCGTTTTTTACCTGTGTGGCCGTTATTACCGGAATTTGGCAATCTTCCGGTATTGAGATGGGCTATTTAGTGGGTGAGAGGGGGGGTGAAGTTGCCACTGAATCGATCTGCCAGGATATTGGCAATATCCTTGGGATCAGTATATTTAATGCCATTTTGTTTTAGCTCAGAGCAGATCTGAGCATTGCCATTTAGATTCTTGACATAGTTATAGAATGCCTTGTTGTTGTCTTTGGAATCTTTGGCAATTTTATTTTCGTAACTAGCTTTGGAGGATTTTATGAGGGTTCTCAGTTTCTTACTGAGGCTGGTAAGGAAGTTTTTTGCATCCTGGGATTTTCCTCTTTTCTGCAACAGTTTCTTCCTTTTGTTGTAAAGTTTGTTTATGGCAGGGGACCACCAGATTGGCTTCTTTTTTTTGGATGAGAGCATCTTGGTTCTATTTGGGATGGCACGATTTATGCATGAGTGGATGTGCTCATACAGTGCCTTAGTGTAGGATTCAGCAGTTGAACTTTTAGCTCCCGTCTGCATGGGTGTCATGAAGTTTGTCACCTCTGACTTGAGTAGCATGAAGTTGGCTTTGGAGAAGTTTTTTATGGAGGTTTCCTTACTGGGGGGTGGGGGTGGGATGTCGATGTTAAGGGTGATTAGCTTATGGTCAGACGTGACTAACAAGGGGGTGACCATCGGTGTGGAGCATTGATTTCCCATGTTGGTAATGACCAGGTCTAGGATATTGGAGCCCCTGGTGGGACTATGGATTATTTGATCCAGGGCGTTGGAATTTATGAATTCCAAGAACCGTTGGGCAAAGGTGTTGGTACATGAGTAGCTTTCCCAGTTAATGGCAGGGTAGTTAAAATCACCCAGTATTAGGGTGTTTGGTTCTATCTTAATACATGATACCAGAGGTTGTGATCACAACATGCATGCACTCACAGCACTCCTCAGGATGGACAAGATCAACATCTGTGCAGTAACTGAAATCTGTCTTAAGGCTCCTGAGAGCACACCAGCATTTCCAGACTACAACTCATACCACACATTTCAGCCACAGAACATGGACTGACAGACATGGAGGGTCTGTATCCATATTCATCAGGGATACCTACACCTCCAGGTTAGTGGAGCAGCATGATACCTCTGAGATCATCCATGTGCAGCTAACATCAGCCACAACTGCAATGTAAACTGTGGCCTGCTATGGATCACCCTCCATGACCCAGGACCTCCACTCCACCTACTTGGAGACAATGGAGAACATGACAGTCCTAACGCACACCCTGGTATTGGTCAATGTCAGCTACCATACCATTCACAACACAACCAGGAACCAGAAGACAACCAAAAACTCAAAAAGGAGAACAAAGTCCAAGCCAAAAAAAGAATGTATTGCAAACGAACACCAGACACAACTATTTACCTAGGTTTCGTCCTAACACACAGACTTCTTCAGAATACTGAGACCTGCATGATGCCACTCATTATATAAGGAAGATTGCACACTTGATAATTTAATTAATCAATTACAATAATTGAACAACAATCTATTAACTAATAAAATAAAATAGTTTCTATCTATAATTCCTAATACAAGCATATTAAAATACCTAATACTAGACTATAATATAACCAATAAAAGGTAAAAACTATTATATTATTAAAAATAAATACTGAATGTACAACACCAAATATATTAATTGCTTATGTATATACATGTGTATAAATGTATTAACACTTACCCGTTATGAAAAGTTTTCAGTTTTTAACTACCATACCATTAACTGGGAAACTTAACTCCGGTACTCACTTCCAGGCCCAGCGCTTCCTGGAATGTATCACCTCATATGCCCTGTATCAGGTGGCAACCTCCCTAACGTGGGGTGGAAACTACTAGAAGTGGTCATCACCAACATGGGCAACAGGTGCACCACAGCAGAGGTTAACCGGTCACTGGTTAGATCTGACCATGAACTATTCACTGTTTCCACACCCAAGTATCTCCCCCACCCATGGATACCACAGTGTATACCTTTCCTACAGCTAAATTTACACTACTAGTGACAGCGGTGGGGGGGTTTCACAGCCCCACGCTAAGGGGGAAACACTGCTCAAGATACAGACAGATTTACAAATGCAGTCTATAACCACCTACATGGATGTATGGATCATGCCATCACTGGTAAACCAAGACTCACTCCTCCTAGACAAGGACACCGGTCTGGTGGACCTCTGCAATAAACAAGCTATACTACAGAAGTAGGACAGTGTTCCAGACACACAGCAAATCCCACGAAGGGCAGACATCCGTGACCACTATTAGTATGATACGTAGGTCCCTCATGACATCATCCAAGGCTAACATCAGCAGAAGAATAAGCAAGGATTTGAAAGATAACCACAAAGCCTTCTTTGGCTATGTCAAGGATCTACGTGGTGAAACACAGATTTGCACTGTGCTGCTGAAATATAGCAGAAAATATGCTGACCCTACTGATATCGCCAACAGCCTTGCAGATACATTCAGTGCATACTTCACCCCCTAAAGAGCCCACAACACTACTCATAAGGTACAGTATCCCACACATCAGAGAGACACACAGGTGGAAATGGCCCTCTCTAACAGCAGAACACAGCGTCAATGGAGGCAGATGTTGTCCCAAACTGCATCTTGCAAACTGTACAAGACAACCTGCCCCCCCACCTAATTAAGCTTTCCTACCTCAGCCTCTCCACAGGCTACATGCCCATACAATTGCGCGTGGCAATGGTTACTCCACTCCATCAAGGTGGAATCACAACTGACCATGGTAACTACCATCCCATAAGCCTGACTAGCCTAGTCTGCAATGGTATGGTTCGCATCCTCAGGGCACTCATTAACAAAGACATTGGTAACCTCTATACATGTGACCCAACCCAGGTCAGCTTGGTTGAGTGCAGTTCATGCCTACTGAACCCGTTTGACATCTTACATACAGTCACCAAGACGGTAGATGACAGGGGAGGTAGTTCACACATACTACCTGGACCTCACCAAGGCTTTTGATATCATGCCCTACTCAGGTTTTATTGATAAACACACCAGCCTGTACATACACCCATATATCACAGGTTGGGTTGCCAACGGGCTTACATACAGAACCCACATGGTATGACTAGCGGTCTCCAGGTCCAACTCTTGACCAGTCACGACTGGTGTTCCACAGCCCTACTGTTTGGCATATACATCTCAGAGGTACAGGCACACAGGTGGACTATGGCAGACCATGTTTGGCAATGACTGCGAACTGGGAGCCATGATTGATAGTTCAGCTGACACAGACATCCCTCAAGGGGCCTCACGGAGAACATCACAGGGAACCAACAACACGGCCTCCAGCCAAGTGCCACTAACTGCATGGTCATTCCATTGTGGAACTGGCACCCACATATTAACACATAGGTGGCAGCCACTTTAATATGGATGAGGTAATGGGGTATCTGGAGACTAAGGTAGATAGTGATCTCCCCTTTGACAAAGATATCTCCACAGTAGTTAGGACATCCTTCTATGTAGGTCATCTGATTACTAAAAGATTCCCATTTAGACATACTGGGGTTATAGTGTCCCTTTACTCATCACTCATCCGTCCCATCATAGGGTATAATAACCCACGTGGGATGTACCTCAGAAGACACTTCCAACAGCTGGTGGGTCCACGAATATACCTCGCCAAGGGGAATACTGGCCTCCAACATATGGCCTATGCAGCCAGACTGAATAAACTCCTGCTTTACTCAGTGGCATCTCGTTTACCCAGAGATGATCTCCGCTGGCCAACACAGCCATGTCGAACTCAGGCTTGATGAATATGCTCCACCTATGGGAATACATGTCACAGTGAGCCACACACTGTAGTGAGCTGAACCTTGCCACAACAATAACTGGAAGATGCTGGAGGGACAGCTTCCTGTCACAGACACTACCCATACTTTGGAACAACATCCCTAACTACATTATACAGAGCCCTTCACTAACACTCTGCAAGAGAAACCTTGAAGAGTGGATGGGGAACAGTAGATGCACCCCAGGGATCCCTCCATTGGCTCTGCTCCACAGAGGGACAGTAAATGAATCAATGGGCTGGCAAAAGCTGACACATTTTGGCTGGGCTTATGAATGGCCTGTGGCAGTTGGCCAAGTACCTACCTATGAATCTATACATACAGTATCTGCATATGCTGATAGCTTACTTTACTGTTCAGGTGTTGACTTACCTTGTGCCAATGGCAGTTGTGTGTGCAATAGTTGAGGGCTGCCTATGTTGGATGCATACAGTAGACTGTCTATACATGACAATTTACAGGTAGTCTTGTGTGTGTGCCATCCATTTTTACTGTGTGCGCAGGTGGAGAAAGGTGTCAGTCCCTAGGTGCCTACACTGTCAGTGTGTGTGCTATACATTCCCTCTTTGCCAAGGCATGGGCATACTGGGCATGCCTCCATCTGCCTGCTGGGGCTGGCTCAGGGTGTTCGTGGTCTGAGTACCTCTGTGCCTGTGGGACCCTTGGCAATGGTGGTGGTGGGCTGTGAGGGCCTTCACCATTCTGTCCCTGCTGCAGGTGTTTCCGCAGGACCATATTGTGTAGCATGGCACACACTGTGAAGATGTTGGCACATGTGCCTGGAGAGTACTGCAAGGCTCCACCAGATATGTCCAAGCAATGGAACCGTGATTTCAGCATCCCAAACACAGCTCTATGATGATTTTGGTTTGTGCGTGTGCCTCATTATGGCGTCCCTGCATGGGTGTGTGTGCATTTCTGATGGGAGTCATCATCCACGGTTCCAGTGCATAGCCAGCATCCCCCACCAGGTGGCCATTTGGGATGTCCCCCCTGGCAAATAACCGATACAGCTGTGAGGCATGCCAGATGTGGGAGTTATGACAGCTTCCAGGGCTGCCAGCACACACATGCATGATAATGCCCTTAGCATTGCACACGACCTGGCAGTTGATGCAGGGTTATCCCTTGTGGTTTATGTAGCACCTACCCTGCTCACCGGGGGGAGACTTGATGTGTATGTGCATACAGTCTATTGTATCCAGTACCTCTGGGTATTCTGCCACACGGTGGAAGAGATGCATATTGCTGGCCGACTCCTCCTGCATTCGGGGGAAGTATATGTGCTCATTGGCATGTGGTAACATGGTATCCAGGAACTGGTGTAGTACTCTGGATGCTGATGCCTGTGAGATCCCCATGATATCCCCAGTTGGTCTTTGAAAGGTACCTGTAGCTAGTATTCTCAGGCTTACACATACCTTCATATCCACTGGGATGGGTTCCCCACTGTTTGTTCTGGCTCTGAGGCATGGCTCGCACAGCTCCACAAGTTGCAGTAGGATGTCCCTGTCCATCCTGTAATGCTCCACTATCTCCAGATCATGTAGCCCCTAATAGGTTACCCTGGGTCTGAACACTCTCCTCCTCCTCTGGTGCCTGAGGTGGTCGTGTGCATCATCCTGCACACCACCTTCAGTCTCCAACACATGCTGGTGAATCAAAGCTGTGGCAGCCCCTAACATGTACATAATAAAAGTTCCCCATCTGTATACACCACTGGTGCAGAGTGTATGGGAATACATAAATGTGTGTGAGGTGCTTTCACACTTTATAGTATTGTGCAATGGATGCTGCTGATGTCATTGGGTGTGTATGAGCTATTCCACCTGCAGTGTGTCTTCATTATGGGTTTTGCAATGAGTACTGCAAGTGTGGGGCCTTTACTGTGGGGATCTACTTGCCTGCCTTGATTAATCTGTTGGCCTTTAATTCACTTTTAGACCTTGTTCCCCTCCCATTATCAGGCATGCATCCACCTGCCGTCTTTCTTGTTTTGTACTTTCCCTACCCAGTCATGGCAAAATGTGCCTTGAAGCTGATATACTGCATATCGACTTTGTTCTGCTTTGACACGTTACTGTTTTCTTTGCAGTACAGCCCCTCCCTTTCCCTGTTCTGTAGGTAGCTGCTTGCAGCCTTGTTAGCTGTTGTCAATGGCCTACTGTAGGCTCCTAAGTGTTAATTAGTCATTTGTACTCCAGTTTCACTGTTGCAGCATTTCCTTATTTTTTTCCTATATCCTTCCTATTTCAGCTGCAGTGCATGCCACGCATACCCATTTACCGGGTTTACGTGTGTTTTCATCTCCGTTCACATGCATACTCGGTTACCTTGTGTACTCTCAGCTAAGCATAGCTATGGCAAATTCAACACACCCATATCCTGCAGCTTTGCCTAGCTAGGGGCAGACCGGTTTAGCAATGCTCCAATGTGCTTACAGCAATGGTGACACACCCCTCTCTTGATGTCATTTTTTTATCTCAAGGGCACACCTCGGTGTTATAACACTATGCTGTGAGGTGCATCCTTACACCAGCGGGGAATCTGCAATTCACTATTACTCCTCTCATTTGCATGGCATTGCCTACTAATTCCTAGCTACTGTGCATAACACTGTCACTGCCCCTTAGCAACCCTTGTGCCATAAGTATGGTGTAGCATGCCTGCCATTGACTATTATGGGGAAATCATGATATGTGTTTCATTGCGGTTTTATTCGATATTTGTATATATTCCTTGTGATCCCCTTTGCGCACTGCTGCCCTGCGCTTCCACGTCATGATAGTGCAACTATATATATTAAATGTAATTTTATATTTTGTAAATTTTTTTTATGCTAATGGCTATATATTTAGCCACTGGCATATATTAACAACATAATACATGTGTTTGGTCGGCTGTCATGGCTCCAATTTTATGTTTGCAAAAATGTAAACCGTTTTCTACTGTTTACATTTCTGCATGCTTACACTACGCCTGCACCACTTCCTGATTTGCTACATACCTTCATTTGCATGGTACACTGCTGCACATGGGGTAATTAGCATACAAGGCTCGGGGGTTGTGCAGGCGTAGCGTACGCAGGTAGTGCATGTGGAAACAGCTCGTACCTGAATCGCTTGGCAGCCATCTTTGGTGTTAGAACACCAAAGCTACGCTTGCATCTGGTGCAAGCTTCATGAATCCCGGGGGTATAAGAATAAATTCCATGTGTCTTGAAAACTATGTTGAAACAACCATTTCATGGTAGCAGCGGATGGTTTTCAACTATATTGTCTCAGCTATGATTAATAAATATAAGCCAATGAGAGCTGGAAAAATAAAATTTTGATTTGTACTTGAGTCACTGAGCTGAAAAAACAAAATCAGCCTTTGCAGTTTGCACTGTCACTTACTGGGATAGTGAAAGGCATTGTAATGGATATTGCAGCAAAATATATGAATACAGATGAAGACATGCATGTCCACTTTAATAACTGGACTAGATGCAATGTTCGTAAGAGTAGTAAAATACTAGATTTATGTGTGCTGTGCTCTAATTTGGAGACAGTGCAGTTTCTATGGCAGATTGCTGTTTTGCAACAATTTGTTTTGCAATGGCAGATTTTGAGCAAAGATAGGCCAGTCTATTACCAAATGAGATAGGTTATTTCGAGCACAAAAAGGGAACTTGGCTAGGCTTAAAATGGCCTGCAGGGGCAGCTAGCCTAGTACTTACCTATGAATATATGAACCTATGAATGCACAAATCTAATATATTGTTCAGATATGCAGTTTCTGCTTTTAAGTGTTAGATACTGCAGGTATAAATGTTAATGATAGGCAGTTAGCATAAACAGCATACACCGAACTTGCTTTTACCTTAATAAAAGCATGTCTAAAGCACATTTTCAGAGAAAAGTGATCAGGCTTTGCAATGGGCATTATCATAAGTTAGGCCAAATTCCCCTGGATTCTCAAAAGCTTGCACAGAGTGCAAAATCGGTGCAGGAGCTCAAGTAGGCAATACGTCTGCCGTGCGATCCAGGAACAGCCTGCAGGGGAGTGCACAAGTGCTCCTGCACTAATCCTGCACGGACTAAGCCCTGGTATGTAAATCACCCCATTTGCAGGAGAAATCTATGCAAATGAGGTAACTTTGCAATCCAGGAAGCTTGCAACAGTCCGTGCAGGACTAGTGCTATCTGCAGAAATATACTCAGTTAGTAACCGAGAACATTTCTGCAAAATCCAAAACGGAGCTATGACAGCTCCAAATAAAGGTTGCATATCATGTGGTAAGCATGCCAATGGCCAAGTATAAGGCCATTGGCATTGCAAACATTAAAAAAAATACAAAAATCAACTTTAATTTTTTTTAGCCGATCCCGGCTCTTTAAGCGTAGGGCAGTGGCGTGCAAAAGTGATCAGGGGGAAAATAATAAAATAAACCTAAAATAAGCAGTCTAACTAGAATCACTATTCTGCCATGCAAGTCAATGGCAGGCAGAAGGCAAACTGGCCAGCGAGTACTGGTTGCTAAGGGGGGAGGCTCAGTGTGAGACATGTAACTATGCATTAGCAGGCAATCCTATGCAAATGATGGGAAGGATAGTGAATCCCAGTTTTCCCCAGCATGTGAGTCAGATCCCAACAGTGTAAGAGTAGGAATAGCTTGGTGCAAGCCTAGGAAGTAGGTGACATCATGGGGGGATGTCAGGCGTACTGTAAGCGGATTGGAGCCCTGTGGTTTGGGTTTGCTCCTAGCTTAGCACAGCCAAGCTAGGGGGTTTGTCTAAGATTGCTTAGCACTCTTTACAAAGCCTAAGTGAGTGTGTGTGCTACAAACTAGGTTTTACAGGAAGAAAAAAAGGGTTAAACCAGGAAATAGCAGCAGTGTGCACATTTGAGCACTCTGTTTGAGCGGCGCGCCCCTGGGCTTAAACAGGAAGGCGATGGGGAGGGAAAACAGCAGTAGGAAGGTAATCAAGGAGAACTAGCTTAGCTGGCAGGTGAAATGTATCAGAATCAGCCAATTACACAGGCAGCAGACCTGCCCAGCCCAGAACACTACTATAAACTAAGCAAACACATTCCCCTCTGTTTTTTTTCCTCGTGGTATAACATCACATACATCCACTCTTTACATATGGAGAGTGACTGTGTTTCAAATAAATAGCTCTTAATTATAGCTGTCATTTACACATTTATATATACTAGGACAGTATGATGTGTTAGGTATTCATATATATTTAACATTGGTATACTGATTCAGTATTTAATATTTTAACAACATGAAGGGAAGTTGTACATGTATTGCAGAGGCAACTTATACATATTGAAGTTTATAATGAGAGAGTAATTTGATTAATAGTTTTACAAAAAACTTTTCCTACTTTCAATAATTGATATGATGATGGAATTTTGTTGGGTACATGTGTGGGTGCACTTACGTACCTTTGGTTGAATTTAAGTTTAAGTGTAAGAGAAATTTCACACTGTTTGATTTTATTACTGTTTTTGTATTTTGAATGAACAGTGATGTCTTTTTAAAAACAGCTGACAGTTAACCATGTGATTTGATTTACTATTTAAACCTGAAGGGTAACTTGTGTGTAACTATCTGATGAAGTTGCTGTAGTACGGCAACGAAAAGCGCTTCATAATAAACGGCTTCAGTCTTTTTTACTTGGTGCTTCCCAGAGTCTGTTGGATACTTCATTTACTTTTTTGTACACGTTTCATTTTTATTTTAGTTTGTACCTTGTTTTTGTAAGGCTGCTGATGTCATCCACCTAGAAATACACCTCCAGAAAGGACGTAACCCAATAATCTCCGTCGCGCATCCTGTAACTGCATACTGCTGTAGTGTGATAAATTAGTTAGATAGCTGTTCTAATCCCAGACATGGCAAGTATGTGTCTGTCTGTGTAGCGAGCAATGCTTTTTAGGGTAGTGACACTCCCTACAATTCAAATGCTCATCTTTGGCAATGCTGCTGATGTCATCCACCTAGAAATATACCTCTGGGAAAGACACAGCCCAGTAATCTCTGTAGCGCGTCCTGTAACTGTATAGTGCTGTAGTGTGATAAATTAGTTAAACAGCTGTTCTAATCCCAGATATGTGTGTGTGTCTGTTTGCTGAGAGAACAATGCATTTTAGGGTAGTCACATTCCCTACAATTCAAATGCTCATCTTTGGCAAGGCTGCTGATGTCATCCACCTAGAAATACACCTCTGGGAAGGATGTTGCCCAGTAATCTCCATAGCACATCCTGTAACTGCATACTTCTGTAGTGTGATAAATTAGTTAGATAGCTGTTCTAATCCCAGTCATGGCAAGTGTGCGTGTGTCTATCTGACTCTATCTGTGCAGAGAACAATGCTTTCTAGGGTAGTCACACTCCCTACAATTCAAATGTTCATCTTTGGCAAGGCTGCTGATGTCATCCACCTAAAAATACACCTCTGGGAATAGATGTAGCATGTCCTGTAACTGCATACTACTGTAGTGTGATAAATTAGTTAGGTTGTGATTCTAATTCCAGACATGGCAAATTTCTGTGCATGTCTGTCTGTGTAGAAAGCAATGTTTTTTTAGGGTAGTCACACTCCCTACAATTCAAATACTCATATTACCCACAGAGCATGTATCTGTAAACTGCAAAAAGTAGTGTGAGGATTGCAGTCTGTAGATGGTGAAAGCCGTGACAGTTACTGACTTCATATCCCTCATAGGACATATGTTGCAACAAACCCTGTTACAATAGTAAATGTATGCAGTTACCACAGCAACATGTGAGTATTGGCCCTGTGTATGTGCTTCCAGCCACAAGTCTGTCAACCTTTATACATATCTTGTGCATTAAGAGGTGCATATGTGCTGTATACCATTAGTGTCATCATATCTGATAACAAGTCAGTGAGATATCAGAATGCTACACATGTTATCTACAGTAAGGGTTATATTTGATGACATAACCTGGATGTTCTGTGGTCATTTGTACAGTACTAAGGTCTGTGTACCTATGGTGAATGTCGACAGTGTGTGTATTGTTAATATGTTCTGTAGCCTGTGCATAGACTGTGGTAGATGTCATTGTTATAGGTCCAGTCCTATCTGATGTTACATGCTGCTCCAATGTATGTTACCGTGTTGGCTAACATGTTTGTAGTGCCATACACAAACATGTCCCATATCACAGCCAGCCAGCAGACCAAACCATGTAGCAGCCCAGTATATGTAGGGCTAGTCTGTGAGTAGCACATATGAGGATGGTGTTGAACAGATAGTCCATATACTGTAATATTATGCTAGCTTACCATATGTGGCTGCAGCTGTGTTCACATTGGTAGTGGTTATGCACTTTCACACAGGTGTATCTTACCCTGTGCTGTGACATGCCTGCAGAGCCTGCTATATATGCAGGTACATGTGCATTCTCCCATAGGAGATGTAGGCCAGTGTTGAGCCAGTCTGCCTGTAGCCTGCACAGTACATTGTAACATGCCTAGCAGCTTAGTGTACTTACCCAGTGAGATGTCATGTGCAGATACTTGCCAGATGTACTGCTGCCGGGTCTCCCTTAACAGTCATGTATGTCAGAGCAGTGGGATACTGTACAAATGTATATCAATATCTAGTGGGTAGTATGTGGCCATGGCACCCCTGTACCAGTGGTTATTATGTGTCAGGCCAGACAGGGGTGTGTGAATGCATAACTATGATGGCATATGTATATCAGTCGTTATGTGTTATACCCATCTACATGGCTGTTAACATCCATATTGTCATACATGGTACACATTATTTGCACTAAGGTGCTCTGTGTATACCTCTGGACTGTAAAGAGTGTTTCAGAATGTCCACATATATTGGCCAATATCTCTGCTGCAGTCCACAGGAGCATTACATGCTATCAGTGGTACTTTAGCATGATGGCCTTAGGATGTCTGTCAGTAGCCAATGGCACACATGGAAAGCAGATGTGACTTCCCACACACACCATGTCTATGAAGACAATCCCAGTTACAGTAGCAATAGTCTACTAGTATACCTGCTATACATACATGACATCCCCTTCCACTATGAATTTGGGACTATAGGGGCTGGAGTAAGGCAACACTCTATGTCCAGGACATATGGTGACAATATCTATACATATAATCATCCAGATATCTATATATATGATTACACATATACATATTGACATATATAGACGAGTATGTATATGTACATAGATATACATATACACCCCCAGATATATACATATACAGAGCAATATATATGTCTACACATATACAGATAGTGATACATATGCACATATATGTATGGGTATCTAAAGATATATCAAGAGTAGTAGGTATACCGGAATAGATATGTATGCACATATAGTTATAGATATCTATACATAACTAGACATATCTGTACACATAGGATGTGCATACATATATAACAATATACACATATATCTATATGTACATATATGTATACCTATATATACACATATGTATAGATATGTATACATATGTACATACAAAGAGATGTGCACATAGCCATATATATGTAGCACTATACAGATGTGTATACAGACATATGTATGTGTATACCTGTGTATGTACATGTAGACATCTATACACCTATGATATGTATACAACCATATACCTGTCATGAGTAAACATCATGGTTGTGTATACCCTCCAACATGTACCCACCATATGTATCTGCTATGTGTACATTATGATAAAACAACATATGTGATGCAACAGTCATATTGATGACAAGGACTACACAATCTAGAAAGTAAAGGCAATTGTTCAATACTACTCAATATGTGTAATGACAGCTATACTAGTAAAACAACAGCTGTCTCCACAGTGGTCATGGCGTAGTGGTTAAGTGTTGTGACTTCAGTGTAAAGTGCCCTGTTTTCAAGACCTGCAAGGGCTGTTCATTTTGTAGCTAGGCAGAACAAGGTCTGTTGGATACAGAGTGGTTAAGGCAGAGTTTGTACAATGTAAGCCGCACATCAGTATCACGACATTGCTAGGTAAGGGTCTAGTCCCAGTGTTGGAAAGTAACAGTGTGCATGTATGTGGATGGGCCTACATCAAGCTGCAGGGTATACACACCTCAGCGGGCCACCTGTCCATGTGGCACAGGCAATACCGGTATAGTAACCTGTGAAATGTGCTCGACTGTACCCTAGATATGTCACTGCCATGATGTCAGCACAGTGACATACCCTCTTGTGCAATATGACTGCAGAACATCCTTTTGCTGACACATGTACACCTACAACACAATTGCATATAATTTTAGAGACCACAACCAAGCAGTGTTACTAACAGCTAGAAGGCATCATTGCTGGATGGCTACACTACCTGCCAGATAAGCCTCACACACACTAGTCCCTACAGCATTTTCACTGCAGGACTGTGGTACACTGGTGTACAGTCATCATGTGCATCAGAACCATATCAGCCTATCCATACATCAATGGTATGGATGACAGGGATGGGGCACAGGTATCATCATATGCACAGCGTGTGGTGTTGGTCTGCCAGAGGCCAAGGGTGGGCCATACATTTGACACCATGTGTGTGGGTGAGGGGTGTACTCTGGGTAGTCAGCTGAGGTGATGTGATGTGTGTAGGTATGAGGTTGCCCTAGGTGTGTTTGCATAGTGTTTGGGTATGCATGCACACAGTTCTGCCTTGTGGCTGCCCTACACAGGTGTTTTTGGAAAGCTGCAGACCATACCTGGCAGGGTGTGTAGTTCACTGCTTCTGGCCATGGACACGTGGACTGTGCCTGCCAGGGGTTCCGCAGGCATGTCCAGGTACAGGCGTTGACATGCTACTCTCTTGTCCACTGGTACCACATCCCTCCTGGGACTGGCCAGGACCACATGCACGTGGTCTGCTGGGGTGTGGTGTGGACAGCACACCCCCTGCACTGCCAGGGCTGCTACTGCCACTACAGGAGCCCCTTGGTGTCCTAGCACACCCATGTTGACTGCCAGCTGTTGGTGTTGCTGGCCCACATCCATGTGGCATCCCCACATCCCCACCACATGTTGAAGCATGGACACATCATGGCTGATGAGGGCCATCATCTCATCATGCCATCTATCTGCTTGCTCAGTTGAAGTGCTACTCTCTTGTCCGCTGGTACCACATCCCTCCTGGGACTGGCCAGGACCACGTGCACATGGTCTGCTGTGGTGTAGTGTGGACAGCATACCCCCTGCACTGCCAGGGCTGCTACTGCCACTATGAGAGCCCCTTGGTGTCCTAGCACACCCATGTTGACTGCCAGCTGTTGGTGTTGCTGGCCCACATCCATGTGGCATCACCACATCCCCACCACATGTTGAAGCATGGACACACCACGGCTGATGAGGGCCATCATCTCATCATGCCATCTATCCGCTTGCTCACTAGAAGCACGGATGGCAACCGACAGTTCACGGAGGTTGTTACTTACAGATGCGAGAGCAGCCCTCTGCAGCCTAAGGACCTGTCTGGTGTAATGCTCAATACATGCCTGTGCCGCCATTACAGCCTGAAACATGCTTCTGCTGGTTGCAGCTATGTCACCTATGCCAGGGGCATGATGTCCAGTGGCCCTACCATGAGCACCCTGGGACATCCACCTATATGGCAGTCTGCTGGACATCTGGCTATGTCTGCTGTAACCGGACACAGTAGGTATGGTTACCACACTTTCCTGTGCACTGCCACTGAATGCCAGCTGTCCCTCTGCTATGGCCACTGGTGATGGGGTGTGTTTAGGCACTGTAACTATGTGTGGGGGTGGGGTGGCTAAAAGGGGGATGTCAAATGTTGGTGCAGTGTCGGCCCCTGACAACTCCACTTGTGTCTCAACATTATTATCACCATCATCATCATCGGTGTCTGTATGGACACCTACATCAGATTGGATGTAGGAGGGACCCTGACCCACCTCGCCACCTGCGGGGGAAAACAATAACAGCACTTTAAAACCTGTACAGCATTGCTTAACAATATACACACACACACACACACACACACACACACACACACACACACACACACGCACACATCTCCGTACCTATCCATGGCTTTACAGACAGTCCCACGTATATATCCATGTTTTACCCCATCCTGCATCACACTTGTTAACATACACATATTGATACCACTCATTAACATCACAGTCCTCTAAATGCCCACACAAGTGGCCACAACACAAGGCATGTTGCTACCTTACCTGCCTGACCTATGTGTAGTGGATTTACATGGCCTCAATGCTGTCATTCAGTATGCACCCTCTGCATGGCCCGAATGATAAGCATGACCCCTATATGTGTGGGCTACTATGTTGTACTCATAATAGCTCCCACTGGTGCGTCATGTGTATGTAATGCTCAGTACATGCCAGATATGCTGCTCCATCAGCCCAACATGTGTCAGCTGTAATATTTAGATACACTCCCTGATGTTGACTATTACTTCCCCAATACATCTGTAGAGCTGCATACGTGGGTTGTAGGTGACCTCTCTGCTGACTGCAATATTAAGTGTGTACCTGGAGTCTACCTTCCCTCTGGATGACTGTTCCATGCTACAGACCATATTATACTATTTGATGTCCTGTGAGTACATGACAGGTATTCCTGGTGTGTAATGTGGCACTCCATGTCCATGTACTGCATGGTCCCAAAGGGGAGTACAGCCGTATGAACACCCCACAATCACACATGTGCATACATGGCCACACACACAAACACACACATGCACACACACACATCATACATGCATCTACTTCCCACCATTTCACCAGAGTGACCCTGCAGGCAAACTAACTAACTGCCACGATGCACACACACAAATACAGGTGAGGTTGCACAATGATCATGCACACAGTCTTCCAATTACCCATCTGCCAACATGCAGAACATATGGTACAGAACAGCATGCAGTTCTGCTATACACAATCCATGCTAGCAATGATATGCATGTGTATGATGCATGTGCTGTGACTAGGTGATACCCCTTCCCCTGGATACCACTGCACCCATGTATACAGTATTGCTGTGCACCTGTTCTGCACCCTGCCATGTACTGTGCACCACAACTCACAGGTGTACAACCCATTGCGGAATGTGTAGTACTGTGTCAGTTATGTCAGCTGTACCTCTCACAGCCCCTATGTGTTTCAGCAACACATACCTCGGATGATATGTGGACTGTTGTCATTGGTAAGTGCCTGATGCCTGCTTTACAGCTGTCAGTATCAACAGACCATATATGACCATTGCAGAAATGCTTACACTGACAACCATCAGAGCATACCATGGCTATGGGGGGTGTGCACACCTTTACTGATTTTACACACACATCTGTGATCTGCCATGGGACCACAGCACTGCATATCTTAGCAGTACACAAGCCCGGTATGTAACATATGTCCTGCTCTTTCACATGCAGTGTCTACAGATTGTGTTAGGTGTGTGGCTGCTGACCACAATGCATACACACCATGGTGGCATATGTGTGCACACCCTTATCATGACGGTTTATCACACCTCTTGTTGTGTGTACTACAGCAGTCACTGCTCATGGCAGGGGTATACCAGCATGGGCCTTCTGCAACTACAAGGGTATGTTCAGCCTACCCTACACATGCCCCCCTATTCTGCATGTTTGCAAGGTCTACTCATGTGCACATCCCATGGTGTTCACACAATGCCATCACTATTGCAGTGTGGGTAGAGTTACAGCTGCCACAGGTTCTGAACCTGACTATATGCAGATAGAGCCATTCCTGCCACCCTTTGGATCCCTGCTGCATTGCACTTGTGTGTCATGCTGAGATCCCCCCTCCCTCAGCTTTTATGCAGATGCATGACAGGTAAGCCCTAAACATTTGTGTCAGCTTGCAGTGTCCCATACACTAAACACCACATGTTGCAGCCTGGACTCAGCTGATAATGTGGACTACTGTAATCCCGTATGCCATAGTGTATCTCTGCAGAAGTTGATATTGCTCTACAGGTATATACACTGGTGTTGCACTGTGTATGGGTGTTGTTCAGAACATGTCACTACTGTAGGCCATGTCTACCAACAGTATGTTACTCCCTGTGGACGCATTCCACAATGACAGGATGTTAGTTGTCATACAGGTGTGTAACATACCCTTTCAATACCCTATCATGGTCACCCCTGTGAGACCATGCATCTCACAGCAACAATACATGCACATGTACAGCATGCATTCAGGGTAGGTGTGTTAGATGTGTGCATGGAATATACCATCACCATTACATGTCCGGTCTGTTGGCATGCATCTACATAAGACATACTCACCAGCTACAGGCTGCTGCCTTGATGGTATCCCAGAGGGACCTACATAAGAGGGTGAGAGGTGCAATGTCAGTGGTCAAACCTGTGGCACTGCTACAGGCTGGGTGCAGTACTACCATACATCAACCATAAATTCCCACAATACTACCACAACTGGACATCTGCTTATCACTACAATGCAGCAACAAAATATATCTATGACATGTCAGATATGCATGATCTACCTGTACCACTGCTGATATTTACACAACAGTGGTCTACTGATGTGCCCTGTGTCCTTACCTGCATGCTCCTCAGCTGGTGTGTGGGTGACACCCACCTCCACGAAGGGGTCCAGTGGTTGTTGGTGTTCCAGACGGGCAGGTGTCATGAGTCTGACCAGGAGCTCCTCTACACGTGTCGGGGGGGGTGGATGGCATGGCCCCCCCATAGCGAGGTGATCCCCCCCGGACTGCAAAAGCATGCAGACGGGCATTGCGAAACAGGTCACTGCAATGATGCCGGACTTGTTTATAACTGCGGTTATTTAGGCTGACATCATTGACCCTGTGGACTAGATCGTTCCACAGGACGGTCCGCTCCTGCTGGTCATGTGCTGTTCTGCCAATGAGAACCTGGTAGTGCTGTACCAGGTGGTTGATAATGACCTCATTCTCATCCACTTAATACACGGGTAACCTGATGTGTGATATCATGCCTGAAAGACATGAAGATGGAAACAGGCATGAGCAACTCATATGGCAAGGTTACCACAGTTCGTAATACACATCTCTGTCACCACCCCCCCCCCACCGTATCAGCTTCAACAGATTGTACACACAACTCATTAGGTATGGCTACAGCTTAACTACCATTTGGACAGATTGTGTATTGTACCACACCTTCTGCTATGTGATTGTAGCCATGTCCCCTGTGTGGACACTAACATTGCTGGCCTGTTACAGACTATTCACTTGCATGCCATTGTCAGGGCCACTATGGTTACATATATGCCAGTAGAATGGCTGCTCTGAGATTGCTGCACATCTGACAGTCTGTGTTATTGGGGGATTTATGCATGCTGTTGGACATGTACCGGGATTGTGCAGACTATTACTACCAACAAATGTACTATAACAGTGACACAATAACATGTATATGTTCAATTGGCCAACTGATCCACCTCTCCACACCCATCTGACCAGGATACCTGGCCATATCACATGTGTGTGCCAACCTGGGGCCTCGTCGTATACTGTTACAGCTATACCATCAGGTGGAACAACCCAGGGGATGCCCCCCCCCCTCAGGGCGCACACCAACATGTCCCTGTCCCCTGAGCTCAGGTCTAGGGTCTGTTTCATACCGGGCTCCACAGACACATGAGGGATGTGCTACATCAGTCTGAGGCACCCAGCACACATTCACATGGCGAACATGCTCTTCCTGCTCAGCCGCCAGACCTGGCACCTTCAGGACATGGACTGCTGTTGTGAGTGGCAATTGGAGGGAGCCCTGTTCCCATTGTGTACATATTGGGGACCATGGAGCATTCACATCACAGACCACACACACAATCCATGGTGTTTACCCACCACATGTGTCACATACCACCCCTGCAGACTGTCCTCTATATCCACCAATCCTGACTACCTCCACGCGTGTATCTGCCATACTTCCCCATATACCCATTGCATACTTCACAGATGGGGGCAATGTGGTTCTAAAAAGGGACTAACATGTGACATACCCATCCATGGTGCACACATTGCCAGCTGTAGATATTTGTGTGCATTGCTATGTGTGCTGCTGCCTCACACATAGCACTCATCACTGTGGTAGTGATATAGGGGACATGTCTTTTCATACATATCTGTCTGTGTGTGTTTGTACATATGTTGACATGTGCATATAGGTATATATCTCTATATATGTGTAGATATATGTGAATACATACATATATATATATATATATATATATATATATATATAAATATATATATATATATATATATATATATATATATATATATATATATATATATATATGTCTGCACATGGGTATATGTATATTTCTGGACATACATGCTGATATACATTTATCCCTATATATTATATATGGGACATATGTACACATATACATACCTATATGTGGGGTACATTCAGACATCAGCTCCACAATCTCACAACACCTTCCTGCACAGCTACACTGTTCAGCCTTGCTACAACACAGACAGGTGCCACATATGGACATGGCCTGACATTAGTGAGGTATATGCAGGACCTTTTTACAGGTAACCCTATTACACACCTATGGCATTCTGGCATTATACATTGCAGATTCACCTGAGTATCCTGCCAGTGGTGGTCCATGGCTCCCACATGTCCATCATAATGGCATTACTTCCACAACCAGCTATTGGCCATGTCATATACATAATCCCCATTACACAAGACACACTATGATGGCTTACATCTTATCTGTCAGTACTGACCTGCACAGTTAACAGCTATGGCCCACTACCCACAGGGACAAACACTATTGTCCACAGCAGTTGTTCAGCTGAACATCATCACAACAACAACTGATGGCACATATAACTCATTCCACATCATCTATCACATTACGATGGACCAGGTACTACATTCTAATACATGTACATATACTTCACATACCTGTTGTGGGAATGATGTATTTGTGATTGGCAGCTGCCTAAATTCCTGCGTTTTCAGCTGGTATTTTTCTGAGCTTTTTTTTCCGCTTTTGCTTTTGCTTGCTTGCTTGCTTGCCTGCTTGCTTGCTCTCACTCTCTCTCTCTCTCTCTCTCTCTCTCTCTCTCTCTCTCTCTCGCTCACTCTTGCTCTCCAGTGAATGGATTGTGGTGCTTGGGGTAGATTGCAGCCTGGCTTTAGCAGGTGATGCACTTGATCAGGTGCTGGCCTCTGCACCAATCAGTGTCCTACACTTGCTAAGTGCATGCAGCTTGCTGTGTAGTACTTCCAATTACCACTGTCATGGCAAACACCTGCTATAAATCCCTACATCATGTGGGCGTGGTCACTTTACCTTTCCTGTGTGATGGACATCCTTCCTGTGTGTGGGCATCAGTGTTACAGACAGCAGGTTGCAATACCTTTTCCAGGGGAACCAGCACACTCAGGCCAGCTACATATTTGTAGGAGGTTCCAGAACTACAGACAGAGTGTGAGTAGAGTTGCATTGTGTTTTGCATAGTACTGGTGTTACAGAGTGTGTGTGTACATACTAGTTTACCTCAGAATGCAGTCTGTCTGCATAGCTCTCAACTGTGGGCCTATCCTGTTGGTGACCAGAGGTGTGCCTTTCATGATTTGTCTGTCTACCACACAGGTCCTGTGTCAGACATTTCACTGGCAGTGTGTGTGTTGAGTGCTATCAGTACATGGCTACATCCATTTATGTTTCTAACCTCAATTCCCTGGCTAAGGGTATGTTGCAGACTATCCTGTAACACTAGCGACTTGCTTAGTGTATGGCAACAGTTTTCCACATATGGATCTGTGTTCCAGCCTCTGTCCTCCACCTACATACCAAGCTTTACACATATGACATGCTCTCAGGGATTGTTCAGTAGTGGGCTGTGTGTATATTACACTGCCATTGCTGCCATCAATCCACTGCTGTTGTATCCCCCACACATATGGTGGGGCTGAGGCCATATATGTGTGGGCTTCACCTACACAATACGTGTGCCCTTATGCACTCCAGAGGCCAGTGTATGTAACAGTGGTATATGGCCCTGCAGTATTCAGTCTAGGGAGGATGCACCATAAATGAGCTAGGCTGTTTCAAAATGTGGAGGTATCAGGGGTGAGCTGCCTTAAGGTATCTGGATGTACAGTACCGTATACTTCACCTATATTTACATTACTCACATAAATTGGGTTAATGCAGGCCTACTGCCTCCTGACATACAGACTGTTCTGTTTGTCAGTGTGCTTGTCATGGTGTCAGTTATGCCTTGTTATGTAACAGTTACATCCCATTTGGTCAACTGAAGTCTTTACCACCTAGTGATTTTGTACAGAGTGTAGATAGAGGCTGCTGAACTATACACCTGTATAACATACTGTTGATTGTTTGGTATCCTGTGGCCCAGTCTGTCTTTACTATTGTACAATTTGAAGGCCTTGGCCTGGACAGCAACAGTTGTGAACCTTTCCAGACTACTGTATTAGTAAAACTGTTTCACAGTTGCATTACTCTGTTTATATGGATGTCAGTGTCTGAACAGCTATATGACATGACATACAGAACTGTAATAGTACACAAATAAAGGTTTTCCATTTCTACAAACCTGTGTGGTGTTTTTTTCTATGACCTCTCTGTGGGTATATGTTGCAGGCTACAATTGTAATTTGTATGGGTGGCCCATACAGTGTCCAGTTGTTCAGGTGTGAACTGTAAGCATAGTGGCTGTTCCATATTGTGTGCACCTTCCACATATGTATCTTACTGTACATATCTCTGCGTGTGTATGTGTACTCACATGTCTATATATATATATATATATATATATATATATATATATGTATCTGCATATATGTGTCTGTGTATATGTATCCTAGGGATGTTGATAGCTTCCACATTTTACATTTCCTATGGGAGCCAGACTATACTGCATATGTTACCAATACCAGCCTGACATCATACAGGTGGGTTGTAGTAATGTTACCATCTTGTGCCCATGTCATGTCAGGTCCTGCTTATGGGATCTGTAACACTTGGCAATGTATTGCAGGGCAGACGTGTTTGTCTGTGGTGGGGGGGTATGCCTATTCGTACATAACGTATATTGTTTGGGGCATCTCAACCCCATTAACAGTGCATGTGGACATATTTGTTTTTGTCACTCTACCATTGCTATCTACAGATGCGTGGCCATACAATTATATATATATATATATATATATATATATATATATATATATACATATGTATATATTTCCAAATATTTATATATATATATATATATATATATATATATATATATATATATATACATATATATATATATATATATATATGTATATATCTGTTGTATCTGTTTAGATATTAATATATTTACACACACACATACTTCTAGATGTTGGTATACATTCTCTGCACTGTTGCATGACTGGGCTGGATGTTATGTTTCTGAATACAACAGATTTATGTATATCTGGTATGGCTTAGTGGTAAATCACTTTGTTTATGGTGTGCAAGGTCCTGTGTTCAAGCCTTGCAGAGGCTGTTTATTTTGTTGTTGGGCAGAACACAGGCCATTGGATACAGAGTGATTAAGGCACTTTAAAGCAATTGTAAGTGGGTTTGCACGGGTTTGTGCGGAGGTAAGCACTGCTAACTTCCGGTTACAGTTTCTCACACTCAGTTAGCTTCTAAATTGCTTAATGTGTGTAGGCATTGCTTACTCCAGCGCAAACAGGCTTAAACCCACTTACCGCTGCTCACAAGTGCTTACTCCTGCTTACACCCACGCTAATTTCTTTAAAAAAAAAAGGGGTTGATAGGAAAGTGGTGAAAAAGGGGCACACGGAGGGAAAGACAGTAGGTAAAATAGCCAGGGATGTGCAGGAAGGCTGTAGGGAAGGCCCATAGCTGCCCATTTCTTCTACAGCAACAGCTGTGCCTATATACTGAATTTGGAGGTAGATTTGGACAATCAAACCCCTGGTTGGGGGTGAGGACAATAATAATAAGTTGTGATGCCAATTAGACCAGATTACATGTGTCCAGTGGACATGTGTGTGAAATGGACAGCTATGAATGGGGCGAGATTTTTTTTGGGGAATAGATGAACAAATTGCCCTTTTTTTCAGGTGAGAGTGGGATGTTGGGGAGGGGTAGTAGGTATATTTGGGGAGATAGGCTGGGTAGGTTAACAGACAAGACAAACAAGATGCATAAAGAGATGGTATATGACACAATTGGGGGGTAAACACCTTGAATGGGGAGGGGTGTTTGGAAGTCGCAAGCCCATGAGCCCCCTAATGGAAACAGTGGGACTGAGGTCCCCACCCATGGGCAGTGGCCACTGTACCTTCAAGGCCCCAAAGGTGGCTGTGCTGGAGGCTGGGTAGAAGAGGCAGGCTCACCCTCTAATTGTGCCATGCAACCCTCAAGCTGGTATAGCGTGTCCTGAATCTTCTTGTCGAGCTCGTTACGCACCATGGCCCGGACCTGAGGGTGGGTGACAGGTACCTCTCTGCCCCCACTCCTGGGGGGGCTGAGCCCCACCCCCCTGCAGCAGTTCCACCTGAAGGTGGTGTAGGACCAATGGAGGAGGAGGTCCCATGCTGGGCCCCAGACGTGCTGGTTCCCGGTGCCATGGCCAGCTGAGGTGGGACAGGTGGGTCCGCTGGGACCGGCCTTCCCATATGATCTATGGTGTTGCAGTTTTAAGGAAGATATCAGTTACTAATAGTCAACAGCATTCAGGATTAGTTATAACAGCATGCATAGGTATTCCCATTAACCCAAGACACCAGATTTACAACAGTTTCAGAGCGACCAGAACACATGCATATATAGGACAACAGTGGCCATTACAACAGCATGCAGGTTTCATTGATGGCAACATGCCACCAATATGGGAGTATTTCAACATGGCACATGCTTAGAACCAAATGTGAATATTTGTAAAACAATAGGACATATGTCCCAACAAAAGTTTGGAGTGTACATGTACCCATTGAGGTGTGTAATTAAGTTATTGTAGCACATATGATGGGGATGAGAGAGAGAGTTCATTTAACAACTAATATACCTCTGTAGTTTTTACAACTTTCTTAGTCACTGTAGTGATCTGTCCCTTACATGTATTGTTACACTACCCAATGTCCTTACTTTGTATAATGATATGTTTGTAGATTAGTATCTACATGGACTGTGTCTTACGTATAGTCTACACCTCTTACCTGGTATGACTGTTGAGAAAATAACTGTTAACACTACCTGACATTTTCTACACATACTCCCAGATTCCATACTTGTAGACAGTTATATAAGTGAACTGTGTTATACTTACAGTCTACACCTCTTACCTGTTATAGCTGTGGAGGAAATCATTCTTAATACTACCTGACAAATTCTACACATACTCCCAGATTCCATGTTGATGTTATACACATACCTAACAATCTGTTATTGCACACACTCTGGTCAAGTCTTGACAGGATGCAGGTGTTAATGTGACATATTTTTAGAACAGCTGTCATACACTTTGGGTGAGATGTTCTTTTTGTTTGTTTATTGGAGTTTTAGAACTGCCATTCTGCTGAATTATTGAGATGCTACAATGACAGGTTTGTTCTCATATACATTCTCTGACTATGTACAGGTCTGACTATCAGTTATATGTTAGTAAAAGCTGCCTACATTTCTTGGATCATCACACTGATTTGTCAGGGGAACAGGTTACTGAGCAGCAGATTTGGGCCATTTATCTAGACATGCCGGACAGACCAGAACAGTTGAGGGGTATGACTGTGCTTACAGCTTACTACCTGAACATTCTGCCACAGTCTGTACAGTTGATGGTTATGATTATGCTTACAGCTTACAATCTGAACATTCTAGCAAATTATGTACAGTTGTTGGGTCTAATTATGCATACAGCTTTCTGCCTGAATATTCTCAGACTCTGTACAGTTGTGGGGTATGATTATGTATACAACTTCCTACTACTCCTGGGATTCAAACTCCTGCTGTGCGTGGTAAAAATATTACAGCTGACATTACAATATACTGTGCTATCAAGGAATTGGTGTGAAGAATTCCAATGTTTTCTGTCTAAGTCTCCCTCAGTTGTACAATATGACTGACCTCTTGGGACTTCCAACATTGTTATACTGATCTTCCTGCACATTTTATCTGTGTTCAACAGTGTGGGTAACACTGCTTAATACAACAGTGCTAATTATAGAATGCAACACTACAACAACATATGAAAGCAGAATGTACACAAGCACTCCAGGGGTTATACTTTTATTCACAAGATATTACACCTTTATTTACACACACCCTATATGACAGTCTTCCTGCCATATTGTCTAGTTTATTCAGTACATCCCATACACAATACACATTTTATACTGGTACAACACTTTCTAGAACTGTTATATTTATTTGTTATGACAGTACATGCAAGATTATTACTAACCTGCCTTGCGATGCAGCCTTTGCAGCCTAGCAGCATGGACTTGTTGGTTTGCAGCCCACTCATCTGCAGCTATCAGAAAAATACAGTGATATTTAGCCATTGCCTATCCATATTATACACAAGCTAGGCAATCATTATCTATGTAGTAGAATGAGTACTTAGTGCTGGGGCATTGGCCATCTGCCTTGATTCTTGGATCCACTGCTCCAAGAGATCCCCTCTCCACTGCTTCAGGTCAGCATGATGATGCCTGACCTGCTCACCAGTCCAGGAGATACCAGTGGCACTGGTGAGGTCATGGGTGAGACTGTCCCAGGCCTCCACTTTATACTGAGAGCCGTGGTATCATCCCTGCAGTAGTCCCTGAATCTGGACTCCTGGATGCCCCAGCACTGTGCTCTAAATCGAGTGCCTTCCCCCAACTCCAGCCATTTTGCCTACAGTAGGGAGCTGCAACCAGTTATGGGAAGTATTCACACCTATGGGGTTTAAATACACCCAGTATTCCACACTTTCCCATGATTGGATGGTTTTGACAAGGCTAAGATATGGGCACACCTGCTTACCTAATGTTGGCATTGTTTAACGGGGTATACCACTGGGCAGATTGAGTTAGCCAGCCTACACATTGCTTACACCAAGTAAGCTGAGCTGTGCAATGCTTAGCATTGCTTAATATTTAATTAGCATTATAATTTCCATTTGGCATTGATTTATTATTCATTACATGTTATATCTGTGTCTGGTATCCGTGATTCATGTGTACATGCACTGCATGGGGTCCTGGGGACTTCAACACTTTATTACAATAACACCTCACATCTGGCCTTACTGCAGTACTCCACTTCACATATTTATGTTATATAGCAGGTTATACAACATCACACTGCACATAGATTCTTTTCACATGTTCAATTTGGTTTTCCTATGGTGAGGATTTGTTTGTTGAAACCTCAATCTTATGTACTGCTATGATGGCTTATTGCTTAACTACTATGACCCTAGTGTACAGGGTCTTGGGTTAGTGTCTTGCAGAGGCTGTTTATTTTGTTGCTGGGTAGAACACTGGCCATTGGATACAGAGTTATTTAGGCACTTTAAAGCAGTTGTAAGCGGGTTTGCGTGGGTTTGCTCAGTGGTAAGCAATGCTATCTTCCAGTTACAGTGTATTATACTCAGTTAGCTTCTACATTGCTTAACCTGTGTAGGCAGTGCTTACCCTCACGCAAACACACTTAAACACACTTACTAGTGCTTACATATGCTACTACTGCTTATTTGTGCTTAAACCTACTTACTAGTGCCGTATGCATTGTGACACTGACACTTCACATGTGCATTTCCTGCAGTACTCCAGTTCATAAATATATGTTATGTAGTGGGTTTTGCAACAAAAATATTGGTTATAACATGCTTTGCCATGTAAAACAGACTGTGCTGCAATGGGACCCGAACCGGGAATGTCTGCTCATTAGGCGAATGCTCTGTCCACTACACTAGTGCTGTGCTGCTTCATTGCATATATCTTCCTTATTATCCTCTTCAGCCTTTTAAGCTGCTTTAACCATAGCTAAGCGATGGGAATACCTGCGCATCTATGGTTAACTGTACTCAGAGTTTAAAAAAAAATAAAGGGATAATTCATTTAAATTTTATGTACTGTTGCTGTTGTACACATGGGGAACTGTTGATGGGGATATGCGGACACCTATGAGCGGTCTCGCTCATTTCTTACCATTTTCTGCTGTTCTACATTGCAGGGGCATGTTTATTCTGAGAGCTCTGCTCTCAGACATGCGACCTGCACTCGTACATGCTCCATGTAAGCCTAGGAGCTCGGGCAGCGCACCTTATTAGTATGCATGGTGCACTGCCATCCTACACCTAAACGGGTGCTTCCATGCAGGACTAAGCTAGCCCTGCACGGAAGTTTAGTAAATCCGGGGGATTATGTTTTAGAAAGTAAAGAAGCAGTAGCAAGCTGGAGAGAAGAGCTATGTGAGACAGCCATTACAGGTACAAATCTGATAAATAAGTATGGAAGAAGAATGCAAAGGCCTGTATGTAAGAATATCTATCATTTGGCTTAAGACTGACCAACCAGTCATATAAGTTAAGATTATGGAAGAAAGCAAAATATAAAAAGATATAGAATAATGCAACATAACTCCCATCAGTCAAAGAACGAGTTTCAGATGCAGAGATTTTTGAAGTAAAGACTTCTGAGGCTGATACTACATACACATGCACTATTTGTGGATAAATGGTTTGATAACTATATAAGTAATCATGGAAAGATATTGAAAACTGTTAAGTATAAGTACTGTGACTTTCAAGTCTGAAGATGAAAGAGTATTGCATTCCATCATGAGACTAAAGATACCAACAAAAATATGGCAAGTTAAGTGTGATACTGGAACCCAAGTAGTTCCATTTTAGGTACCTTTGTTGTTGTGTAAAGACATTTTTTGAAATGGGCATGACCAGTTCAGATGTATGGCTAGGATAAAATCCTCACAGTTTCTGAAAACATAGTCAGAGAGGAGAAGCAGAAAGCTTTAGAGAAACTGCATATTCAGTTTGAACATGCTTCTGTAGACATAGTTTGGGGAACAAAGATCCATAATGTATTTCTGTTGTGGCAGATTGCTGACAACTGTGAGGTTTGCCAAAAGTATAACAGACCTCAGTTTAAGTCCACTGTCGGCATGTCTGTGAGCTCTGAGCATGAGACAACTGCTGTGGACTTATAAACTTGAACTTGACACTTGCTAATTCTATGTCATCAATACATTTACATGTTTCAATACTGGAAGCAATATAAACACAAGAAGATCACTGGGGATTGTAAAGAAATATATTCATTGCTAGATAAGCAAACGGGTTTCCTCAGAAGATATTCAGTGGCAGTTGTAGAGAATTTCATAATGATGTCATTAAAGATATGGCAGAGAACATCAGTACTGAAAGTATAACTATGACAATGTATTAACTGAGCAGCTGGCTCCTAGAAAGACACAATCAGGCATCAATACAAATAATGTTACATCTAAACATTAATAGTGTAGGTGAGTGGGAAACAGCAATAGATTGGGGGTCTGATGGCAACGAATGCTATGCAAAGTGTTTGTGGCTACAATCCATATCAGCTTGATAAGAACCCAAATTTCCATTCTGCTCTGATTTATACGTTATGTGCTCTAAAATGGACCATAAGGAACAAGGCAGTGGAATAAAATATTTCATGGTTAAATTGGTCAAGGAGAGCATTTGCTGAAACTGAATGTTCAGACAAATTCAGAGAGCACTATGGAAGAATTTTTGTACCCCAAATGACCATGCAGAATGGAAAGTGTCCAGTTATTCAAATGCTGATGCCTAAAATGGTCATCAGAAATATTGTCTCTAACTGTTGTGCTCCCTGAAGTCATCATTCACAGGATGGAGTCATCAGATTTGTGAGGTATGATGCTATTTTTGTAAAGGTATATGATTCCAGGCTACATCAAAACTGAAGATGAAGAATAATATGTCAATAAAATGACAACTGAGATTTGTCAGAACTCAGAAAATGGAAAGGAAAATGTGATGGATAATAACAGACTGAGGTAGATGTTGGTACAAATAGACTTAAGCAGCCACAACCACTATAATAATGTAGGAGCCTCGGCCTCAAAATAGGTTGACCCATAAGACTGGCAGACAAAGGAAAAAGAAATGCAACACAGAGCTGAAATTTTCTGGTGGACTGCTAAAGATGAAGGAAGAAACAAAAACTGGTATAGCCTGAATTTTTTGCACTCAGTTGATATTACAGGCACAGAAGGGTCTGTTGACATGTCACATGCAGAAGATACTCACACTGAACCAGCAACTGATCAGAAACAGCTCTCTGACTCACATATGGAACATAATGCTCTCATGACTAAAGATAAATGGTATGGGGCATGAAGCTCTATAGGCAATGATGCTTTTGAACAAGTTGATAATGTTGGCCAAATTGCATTACCACTAAATGGATGTATAATGGTTAAGGTGTTTACCCCATAGCCACAAGATACAGGGTTTGATTCTCACCTGTGGAAAAGAAAAGGGATAGGCTTAAAATTGACCACAAGGGTAGCTGTTGGGTATGGGAAATAACATCACTAGCATGGTTGGCTGCCACATGGATGATTTTGTATGGGATGGCTCACAAAGCTTTGCCACTCCAATAGTTGTAACACTTCAAACCCTGGGGAAGGATAAATCCCTAAGACTAGCTGTCTTCATTGATGCTTCATGTGGGAACCCACTTGATGATGGAATACAAGAGGGGCTTTTGATTGTTCTGATGGGATAGCAGGGAAAATTCTAAACTCTTTGCTGACAGCCAAAAAAATTAGAAGGGTAGTAAGCAGTACCCTCACAGGAGAAACTCTTGCCATACCAAACAACCTCGATAATATATTCTTTCTAAATACTCTCTATTTTGAACTGTCAGCTGGTGACCCACGATGTTACACCATTCAGATAATCTGTGTAATATATTTCTTTCATAGAGGCAACTAATTTTACAAACTCTGTCAAAGGAAAAAAAAATCATGTGGAAACCAGTGGAATAAAAGTACTCATTCAGACCCACAGAATTTATATTATCCTGTGTTTAGCCACAAAAGCAACTGCCGTACTAAGAAGGTAGCCTCCATCTTTGGGATTCTGAAGTAATACAAGAAGGAATATGTGATACTGAATATTAAATTGCTCAGTAAAATATTAAATATTTTTAAGTGCAAGAGGAGGAGACTGTTAAGTTTGCTGTTAATTTTTTTTATTGGAGTTTTAAAGCAGCACCTGAATTATGGGAGACTTTTTATAGCAGCACCTGCATTATAACATGTACTAAGCCCCCATCTTAAATCCTGACTTTGTCTTCTTCGGAACATATTCTAATTACATATCCACCTACATATCATACTGTTTCTCTTCAATTAATCTCTATCCCATAAAAGTTCTAACAATACATCTACTTTGGCAGCAGTTTATTAAATGTCAGCCATTTTGGTTATCTTTTTTGTATCAAGCTGTAACTTAAGCCTGTAATAATTTTGTAACAATTTGATATTTGTTCTACATCTCCATTATGTATTGTTAAATACTTGTCTATGTACATGTTTATTTGTGGAGCATTTCTCCCCAGGCCTCCACTGAAAATGGGCTCCTACTGACCCAGTGGACTATCCTGTTAAACAAATACCAATAATTAAATAAATAATAACAAGCATTTGCAGCAGTATTGGTTTTACAGCAATGAGTGACTGCTTCTTCAGCAATATGAAGTCTGGAGTGTGTGTGTGTGTGTGTGTGTGTGTGTGTGTGTGTGTGTGTGTGTGTGTGTGTGTGTGTGTGTGTGTGCGCGTGTGCGTGCGTGTGTGTGTGTGTGTGTGTGTGTGTGTGTGTGTGTGTGTGTGTGTGTGTGTGTGTGTGTGTGTGTGTGTGTGTGTGTATGTGTGTCTAAAATAAATACACATAGCCAACAGACAGAGTAAATAGGTAGATATTGTGTGTGTGCATGTGTAATATATATGCAGGCAGGCAGGCAGACACACACACACACACACACACACACACACACACACACACACACACACACACAGAGTAAATGGATAGATTTTGTGTGTATGTCTGTGGGTGTGTGCGTGTGTGTGTGTGTGTGTGTGTGTGATCTTACTTACCTCTCACATATATGAAGATGGTTGCAAATGTATTCTTTAAAAAATTTGGTTGACAAACAGATATTAACAGAAAACAGTGAGATAGATAGGTAGATAGGCAGATAGGTAGGTAAGAGATAGAGAGACAGATAGATAAGCAGACAGACATACTTAAAAAACATAATGACAACCTGTCTAATGCATTATACACATGGAATCTTTTGTTTAATATTTAACTTCCATTACTTGTTTCCCCTATATTACATTTGTTTATTTCATTTTTGTTAATAGTTTTTCATCTTTCCTTATTGTAAATAGCTTTGCATAGAAAGTCTCACTGCCTGAAGAAAAACATTCTTAAATATTTCTCAGTAGCTTCCAATTATGTTCCACATAGCTCCTTAGTCATTTTATACAAGGCAAGCAGTATATTATGCTCTGTACATACTTTTTGGCATACATGTTTGCATTATTCATATGCAAGCAATAAAAGTGCTACCTTAATAGATAGAGTTCAATAATAATGAGGATAGTGACTATAAATTACAGCCCTGCAGACTACTAATAGCCTAGGAAAATGGACCACAGGGGATATAATCCATTTCCTTCTGAATAATGTAAGTTTAAAAGTTAATGCAGAATACAGTATAACTAGACAGACTGCAGATTACTCTTAGAAAAGAAGACATTTATATCTGGTTTTAAGGTAAAAAAATGTGATGGTTATTTAAAATCATAGAAAAACAGGAGGACTACTCAAGGAGTGTGGGGGGGTAGGATTTATGGTCTTCAGTTCAGCTGTTTTTGAGGCACAGGTGATTCTTGCCTTCAAGTTGCAGTATGCATGAAGATTAATACTGTGCATACAAGGAGCTACCTTGGAGAAGGTTATTGTGACTTCTAACACAAAGCATGTTGCCATATTAATGTACCCCTTGCAAAAGGACTTCTCTGTGAACTATACAAATTCTGGAAAGCATGGTCGAGTTTATCTCTCTGTGAATGGGAAAGGTAACCACTCTTTTATGATGAGGATTATTTTAATGGAATCTGAAGTAAAGTAGGGAAGGACATAATATTCCAAGAATACCATCCTCTTTTGGTTTAAATTTTCACAGATTTCACTGCATGACTATCACTGTCTGCGAGACTACAGAATATAGTACAGTAATGCAGTACAATATGGGAGCTGGGAAGAAATGTATCACTAAGGGTCCTGCACTATGCATGTATTCTCATGCTTTAGAACCACTGGTACATCAGCATCACTCAAATCAGGTGTAAAAGATAAAATTAATTGAATGATTATTTGCTGGAACCTAACTGTATGTAATTGTCACATCACTTGACACAGTGAGCATTCTGAGTATATACAAATTTCTAACCATTGTAGGTTTTCTGTAAACTGTTGTTAAAGGCAGAAGGCTAGCCATACTGTCTGAAATTCATTTACCCTATGTACCACTGTTTTATGTGTTTAACTGTGTATCTCTGTATCCATCTGTGCCTGATTATAGGCAAGAGTTATGCCTCAAAAGGGTCACTTGTGGCCAGTAGATTTACTCAATTTTCAAGCAAATACATAAAATGCAAAAGCTGGTTTATGGATATTCATATGAGAGTTCCATGGCAAAGGAGAAGAAACAAGCTACCTTTTAAAGACGTCATTGACCACGTCCCCATTTTCTTACTTCCAAATTCTTTGTGCCGATTGCATGTATCCCTCCACCTGTGGACAACTTTTGTGATATGCATCTTTCACTGAAACTCTGGTCAATATGTATATGTGGGTCACTAATAATATTCAAAAGCCCATGGACCAGAACTATTTTGCATGATGAGTTTTGCATTCTTAATTCCCAGTCTCTCAAATAACTTGTCTATAATTGGATATCTGAAGCAAAACTCAGGTTATTCAAATTAGGTCCTTCATCCGTTTAGAAATTATTCACTGTGAATCTTTTATTTCTCAGTAATACAAGTGAAATTGCATTCTATATCTATGGGAATTGATGTTAAAGCCTGCTTGTACTGAAAATTACTCTATGGGCTGAACATTTAACAGACTACGGCAGTCTAAAGCTAAGTGACAGATATTTTAATGTAGGGAAAAATTAAGTTCTAATGCCCAGCTCATCAGACTGTGTAACATAGTCCTTGCTGAATAGAACAGGTAGTGGTGGAAAATGATGGAAATGAAAAGTGTCAGAGCAGCAATGACAGAATTAAGCTGAATGAGAACCAGACAAAGCAGTCAGGCAGATCTGTCACTATCTCAGCAAAGAACATTTTGACACCATACCTGCACTGGAAATAATGAAAAAGATATAGCAGTTGCACCTGACAGAACAAGTCATCAGATTTTTACCCAAGGTGAATGAAACACTCTGCTAATGTCGGGCGGCACGATGCCAGGGCACTTCAGTAGGCTAGGCTTGTAAAAGCTCCAGGGCCATCAGCCTAGTACACACCTATGAACCTATGTTCCACGTAATACAACTTTAATTTATATCAATATCATGAAAGTACAATGAGAGAGAGATAAAAACTGCTCACTGGCATTTAGGAAAACAGGCATCAGTACTGGGGTATTAGGATACAACATTAATGAATAAAGAGATGCCAGCATGGGAAATTTTATAGTACATGAAAACCATGATTTCTAAATAAATGCATTCAAGGTGTAATCAGTTAAAGTGCATAGTACAGGCACATAAAAACAGCATTTTAACTGGGAAGGAGCAGTCTTTTTTGACATCAGTATTTCTCTTTTCAGCATGCTTTCATTTAACACAAGCATTAGCTGAAGTGGGAAATATAGATGTAAAGGGCTTGGCCTCATCTAATGAACTTTCCTTTATAGCCATCTCTCTCTCTCTTTCTCTCCACTTTCCGAGGTTTGCATTGTGCAGACTAGGATTATAGGCTACAAAGTCATATCATCCTCAGAATATATGGACAACAGACCTTTTATGTACTTACTAGATTTCTGGAGACCATATGAATCATTTCCATGAATGTTCTGGAAAGCAGAGATCCAAAGTAAACAAAAGATGATGATGCAGCACACATGGAAAAGGGTTCTGGGAATCTTGAGGCAATGTTATAACTGCCTCATGTACACAGACAACCCTCTCCTCCTCCCACATAACACAAATACTTGCGAGAGATGCAGCTATTTAGCCAAACTGGAGGCTGAGCTCTCTCAACTCAGGACTGGCAAGACCAGACAGGAGGAGAAGGCAACTACACACACCACACACACACACACACAAAAGCAGCCTCACATAATGCTACCACACCACTGAATCAAACACATAAACACACAAAGACATACTCAGAGGCTCTGAGTAAAAATTTACCTAAACAGCAGAGGCCTCCAAAGCAGACACCCAAACAACTGCTACCTCAAGACACCCCACAAGCAACACATAAACCACAAAAGCAGTGTGCAAAGCAGTCACAGCCCTTAAGGCCAAATACAACACCAAACATACTTGTCATAGGTGACTCCATAGTCAGACACACTGACGTCCCACTCACCAGGCTGAACAAGGACAGGGTCACAGTATGCTGCCTATCGGGCGCTAGAATCCGCCACATAACACAAGCACTCAGGTCACTCCACGGCAAGTACAAATATGACACAGTCATTGTCCATGCTGGTGTGAATGACCTGAGACGTACCTCCCTGGACTACATGAAAAGAGACATAGAGGAGCTCTCTGATTATGTAGCCCAGGCAGGTATGACCCTGACCCTGAGCAGTATCCTTCCTTCACCAAGAATGATGCCACAATATAGAGACAAGATGATCAGCTTTAACAATTGGCTTAATGTCTGGTGTCATTCAAAGGGGATCCAGTGTCTGTCTGCCTGGGATGACATGCTTGACAAGCCACGCTGCTTTGCAAGGGATGGCTTGCACCTGTCACCCCTGGGATTCCGGATATTGGCTAAGGCTCTTGCCACCCCCATAGTGCCTTTTTTAGGCAAGGCTCAAATTCTAAACTTACCACCCTAGAAAACAAAAATGGGAAGAAACTGAGGGTAATGCTGCTCAATGCCAGAAGTCTAAATCTCAAAATGCATGCACTCGAGGCCCTTCTCAGTATGGAGAACATCGATGTCTGTGCTGTAACTGAAACCTGGTTCAAGGCTCCTGAGAGAGCACCCCGGCACTATTAGGTTTTATCTCATATCATGCGTTCCGGTCCCAAAACCCGGACCACACCACAAAAGGAGGGGGTGTATCCATATTCATAAAGGATACCCACACCTCCAGGTTGGTGGCAATGCATGAAGCTTCGGAAACCATCCAGGTGCAACTAACCATAGGCAAAACTGCTCTACAAATTGTAGCATGCTACAGGCCACCCTCTCAAACTCAGGAACCCCACACAGCCTTCCTGAAGACACTGGAGGGTATAAATGTATCTCCAAACACCATCATATTGGGTGACTTCAACTACCCAAATATAGACTGGGAACATTACTCAAGCCCTAACTTTCTAGCCCAATGGTTCCTGGAGTTCATAAATTCAAATGCCATGGAACAGCTAGTCACTGTTCCCACGAGAGGAGAAAATATACTAGATCTTATTATCACAAACATGGGGACAAAATGCTCCACACGAAGTATATCCCTCATTGGTGAGATCTGATCATAAACTAATCTCACTGGAAATCCACATCCCGCCCCCACCCCAAACAAAAAAGACCACAGTGAAGAACTTCTCTAAAGCAAACTTCACACTACTCAAGACTGGTGTGGTATACTTCAAGGCCCCTGAGCCAGTGGAAACCACAACCCAAGCTGCGGAAGCCCTTACAAATGCCTTCTATGAACACCTCCAGGACTGCATGGATCAGGCAATCCCAAATAAAACCAAGACTCTTTCCACAAAGGGCAAACATCCAGTCTGGTGGACCCCAGCCATTAACAAACTTTACAATAAGAGGAGAAAGCTATTACATGATAGAACAAAATCCATAAAAGGGAAGTCACCCTGAACATTATTAGTAAAACATATGAGCACTCATAAAATCAACTAAGGCCAATTTTGAGAGAAAAATTGCCATGGATTCAAAGGACAATCATAAGGCCTTTTTCAGATATGTTAGGAACCTGGGTGGAAACTCCCAGATATGCTCAGAATTAGTCCAAAATGATACAAAAATCACTGAACCCACAGACATTGCCAACATACTGGCAGACAGGTTCAGTGCAAACTTCACCCCCCTCTCCCCCCCTAAAGGAGAGATAACTATCCCAGCAGAGTGTATCCTCCCAGACATCTCAAATGCACAGGTGAAAGCTGCTCTCTCTAAAGCTAAAAACACAGCATCAATGGGACCGGATGGTGTCCCCGGCTGTGTGCTACACGAGCTAAATGAGGAATTAAACCCGCACATAAAGCAGCTGTTTAATCTCAGCCTTACCACAGGATACGTGCCCAAGGAGTGGCGTACGGCAACTGTGGTCCCACTCCACAAAGGCGGTGTCTCTATGGACCCTGGTAATTACCGCCCCATAAGCTTAACAAGTCTAGTCTGCAAAGCTATGGAGAGGATCATAATGGAGCTCATAAACAAAGATATAGGGGACTTGCAGACATTGGACCTGACCCAGTTTGGCTTCGTCAAGGGCAGATCATGCCTTTTGAAATTGGTCGACTTCTTCGAAACAGTCACCAAGGCCATTGATGAGGGAAAAGCAGTCCATACAGCCTACCTTGACCTTGCAAAGGCCTTCGACACAATACCCCACTCGGGTATTGTAGAAAAACTTACCAGCTTAAATGTAAACCCATATGTCACAAGATGGGTTGCAAACTGGCTTAAGGACAGAACCCACAGGGTTAGAGTTGCTGGCGCTATGTCAGACTCCAAGCCGGTCACAAGCGGTGTCCCACAGGGCTCGGTCCTTGGCCCCCTATTGTTCGGCATCTACTTCTCAGAAGTACAGGCCAACATGGGAGGACTTTGGCTGACAAAGTTTGCAGATGACTGCAAACTGGGCGCCATAGTGGAAAGTGCATTGGACACGGATATCCTTCAGAAGGGATCACGGAAACAGATAGCTGGTGCCAGAGCCATGGCCTGAAGTTAAACGCCAAAAAATGTATAGTCATACCCTTCAGGAAAAACAAGGTAACCCCAAGCTACCATATAGGTGGCAATCCACTAAGCACAGAAGAGGTTATCAGGGACCTGGAGACCCAGGTTGACAGTGGCCTTTCTTTTGACACTCATGTTGCTAAAGTGGTTAGAAAGACCTTCTACATTGCCCACCTGATCATGAAGGGATTCACATCCAGATCTAGTGAGGTCATTGTTCCCCTGTACTCTTCACTTATCAGACCAATGATCGAGTACAATGCCCCATTCGAGATGTATCACACCCGACATCTGCAGCAATTGGAGAGACCCCAAAAGTTCCTCACCAAAAGGATAAAGGGACTCCAAAATCTGTCATATGCTTCCAGATTGAAGAAACTCCAGCTGCATTCAGTTGCATACCGTCTGCTCAGAGGTGACATGTGCCTGACATACAAGGCCATGTCCAACCCGGAATTAATGGACATGGTCCACCTCAAAAAATCCAAATCTACCAAAACCACTAGAGCAAGCGACTTAAACCTTAGCACGGATACAAATAGGACGTGCTGGAGGGATAGATTTATCACTCAGAGACACCCTATGCTGTGGAATAAAATCCCGGTCCATGTGAGGCAGAGCACCTCGCTGGCTCTGTTCAAGAGAAATCTTGACCTGTGGATGGGAGATCGTAGGTTTATCCCGGGAATCATCTCTGTGTCACTGCTGGACAGAGGCACAACAAACTAATGGGCACAGTATTTTTTCATATAAGGGGTGGCATAAGCCACAAAAATTTGGGCTAGGCTTATAAATGCCTTAGGGCAGATAGCCTAGTATAAACCTATGAACCTATGAACCTATACATACATACACGCATACATACATAGACACATACATACATACATATCAAATCCTGCAAGTATATACATTTTACTTGTTTATTTCATTTTTTTGATCAGCTATATCTTTAGTCCTCCTCTGTGGGTCTGTATGTGTGTGTGTGTGTGTGTGTGTGTGTGTGTGTGTGTGTGTGTGTGTGTGTGTGTGTGTGTGTGTGTGTGTGTGTGTGCTCGCGCGCATGTGCACGTGTGTCTCTCTGTGTGTGTAGGCATGTGTATGTCTGTGTATGTGTGTTTTGGGTGGTATGCTACACTCCACTAAGAGGTAGAAATAAAGATCCTGTCTATAGTGGCTGAAAATACATAGGGCAGGATTCACGAAGGCTTGCACGGAGTGTAAGAGACATGCAACACTCCATGCAAGCCTCGCGATCGAGGAACAGCCCTAAGCTCCGTGTAAGAGACCAGCTAAAATGTCTCTTACACGGACTGGGCGTGGACATGCTAAATACCTCACTTGCATCCGAAAGGTATGCAAATGAGGTATATTAGCGATCCATGAAGCAGAAACCAGTCCGTGTAGGAGAAGTTTTAGCTGCAGAAATGTACTCAGCTGACAACTGAGTACATTTCTGCAAATTCCACAACGGAGCGATGTCAGCTCCAAATAAAGGTTGCATATGACTCAGGCAGCATGCCAATGGCCAAATATGTGGCCATTGGCAGGATAACCCGATGCAAAAATATTAAAAATATAATTTTTTTTTTCAGCGATCGCCGATGTTTAAACCCAGCGCAGCCCCGTGCAAACGGGCTGCGCTGTATAAAACCATAAAAAAGGAGGTCATAAACCCACAAATGTGGGTTTCGTGCAATACATGGAATGACAATGCAGGGACCAGCAGACCAAAACCAACATGGCCACCGTGTAGTGGTTGCTAAGGGGGGAAGCTGAGTCTAAGACATGTAACTAAGCATTAGTAGGCAATCTCATGTAAATGAGGGTTCGGATACTGAATCTCACAGTCACATACCAAATGAGCACAGTCTGAGTAGTGTAAGAGATACAAAAGAGGGAGGAGTAGAGTAGGAGATAGGTGACATCACAGGGGGGGAATGGTAGAAAGAAATGCAGTTCATTGGAGGCCAGTGTAACATGACAGATGACAGGCATAGATCATGGAAAGAGGTGTGCCACTAGATAAGTCATGGAAAGTCAAGAAATGGAAGGTGTACACTGTTACCTACACCAAAGTTTCTTGCTGGCTGTGCATGCGCACGTGTGCGCACCAGGAAGTGCGAGTAGGACAGGGTGCACACGTGTAAGGCAGTGTGAGCATGTGGGAGCATGTTGGGAGATGTTTAACACTGTTTGCACGGGTGTGTGCGCGTGTAAGGCAGGCTGAGTATGTTGGAGGCTGTTGGCAGACGTGTAACAGTGTTTGCGCGGGTGTACACGTGTTTAAACCCGAATAAGTAGATTCTGAACTGTGTAAGCACATGTGCGCGTGTGTAAGCCACTGTGAGCGTGTTTCAGATAGTATGCACGTTGCTCCCCCCTGAGGAAACAGAGAGGAAAAAGGAAGCAACAGAATTAATAGGAAGCTAGCAGGGATAACTGCTGAAGCTAGCAGGTGAAAATAATTAGAAGCAGGCAATTACACAGGCAGAATAGTAGCCCAGCCCAGCACTTAAAACTCTGCAAACAGTAGTGCAGGATGTTTCCATTAAGAGACACTGCAAGACAGGAGTAAGCTAATAGAAGTGAAAACTGAAAAAGCTTCACTCAGAGCAGAAATGTTAGGGGCTGCCATAGCTGTCATAATGAGACATAGGCGACTTGCTGAGGGTGGTGACAATGCAGATGGTGCCAGACAACCCACAGTGAGGAGACGGAGAAGAGTGTACAGGCCCAGCGCCACCTACCACGGGTTACATGAGCTGGAGATAGTAGAGCACTATAGAGTGGACAGAGAGCTCCTGCAGCAAATTGTTGAGCTGTGCAGGCCACGCCTCACACACAGAACCAACAGAGGGGAACCCATCCCAGTGAAAACCAAGGTATGTGTTGGCCTAAGAATACTAGCAACAGGTACCTTCCAGAGACCAACTGGCGATATGATGGGGATATCACAGGCATCAGCCTCCAGGGTACTACACCAGTTCCTGGATGCCATGTCAGCACATGTCGGTGATCATGTATATTTCCCCAATGCCCGTGAGGTATTGGCCAGCAATATGCATCTCTTCCAGCAAATAGCGGAATACCCTGAGGTACTGGGTGCAATAGACTGCATGCACATACGCATCAAAGCACCAGCCGGTGAGCGGGGTAGGGCCTACATTAACCACAAGGGCTTCCCCTCCATCAACTGCCAGGTCGTGTGTGATGCCCAGGGCATAATAATGAATGTGCATGCTGGCTGCCCCGGGTGTTATCACGATTCCCACATCTGGCATTTGACGCAGCTGTACCAGACATTTGCCAATGGGGACATCCCACAAGAACACCTAGTGAGGGATGCAGGTTATGCACTCCATTGCCGTGGCTGATGACACCCATCAGAAATGCACACACACCTGAACAGGAACGCCATAATGAGGCACACGCACAAACACGTAATGTAATAGAGCATGTGTTTGGGCTGCTCAAGTCACGGTTCCGGTGTCTGGACACATCTGGTGGAGCCTTGCAGTACACACCAACTACATGTACCCAAATTGTCATGGTATGTGCTATGCTACATAATATGATCTTGCGAAAACAGCTGCAGCAGGACCAGCATAGGGCCGGGCCAAACAGCCCCCCACCATTGCCAAGGTCATCACAGGCAGAGCGTGACTTGGAGGAGGAACAACCTGAGCCTGCCCCAGTAGGCAGAAGGAGGTGTGCCCAGTATGCCCTGGCCTTGGCAAAGAGGCAACGCATAGCACATACACTGGCTCAGTAGGAACCCTGGGAATGATACCCCTCTCTGACTCACTCATATAGTAACAGGGATGCCTAACATGACACAACCTGCTCTCAAACATGTACAGGGAGTGTAGTATGTGCATCCAACAGAGGCAGCCTTGCAGCACCACCTGAGGCATGATTGCCATGTGTTAAGCAATGTAACACCATCTAGTATATGCAAGCATGAAGACCCTGCCTAACATCTCACCCTCACCAAGCATGATGCCACACTATGAAGACAAGAAGATCAAGTACAATAATTAGCTGAAGTAATGCAGTCAGTCAAAGGGGAGCCAATGTGTTACAGGCTGGGAAGATATGCAGAGTTTGACATGATGCACCACCTGCTAGGGGTGGTGTGCACCTATCATGCCATGCCCCATGGATACTGGCAAAGGCTGTCAGTACCCACAGCATGCCCTGAATAGGTAAGTCTCAAAACACAAACCCAACCTCATAGGTTCTACAAGGGATAGGAACCTAGATGTAATACTACCCCATGACAGATGTATAAACAGCAAGATGTGTGCAGTGTAAACGCACACAGTAAGGAGAATGTAGATACCAGTCCTGTAATAGAGAACTGGGCAAGGCTCACATCAGCACCCCAACACTACCAGGTCACACCTCATACTGTGCTGTACAGCCACAAAACATGGAACAAGCTACAAAAGGAGGGTGACTAGCAAGAAATGGCAAGGATAACCACACCCCCATGTTGGAACCACAACAAGAAGCAGCATGGAATATCCATGGTCAAATACCAATGGCTAAAACTGCCTCACAGTATATAGCCTGCTGCAGACCACTGTCCTAATACCAGGAACAGCACCTGGCCTATGTCGGAATACATGAATATATCAAGCCCCCCAAACCACATTATATTGCTCGACTGAAAATACCCAGACATACACCGGTAGCATTATACTAGCGCCAACACAGTAGGAGAAAATTACCCAGATTCCATAAACCAAAATGCCCAGGAACAATGTACTACTCCCACAAGAGGGGTAAGCATACTGGATGTGATAATCAGCAACATGTGTACTGGATGGCAAGATGAGAAGTGTACCCCTCACTGGTAAGACCAGACCATAGAGTAATCACACTGGATATACACACCCTGACCCCAGTCCCTGGCCAGAATACCACAGTGAAAAACATGTGTAAAGTATAGGTTGCAGCCCTCAAAACCGATGTTGAATCCACAAAAGGCCCTGTGCAAGTACAGAATATGGGACACACCACAGAACATGTTATACAGGCATTCCATGAACACAGCCAGGAATGCTTGGAGTATGCAATCACAAATAACAACAACACACAATGCCATACACGCAGGCATCTGGCATGCTGGCCTCCAGCCATTACCAAACCATGCAAGAGAATGAGGAAGTTACCACATGATAGAGCAAACATAAAAAGGGAAGTAATCACTGACCAGTAGTATGGCAACAACATATGTCCACACATACAATCCACTAAGTCCAGCACAACAAGTATAATCTATGAATCCAGAGGCAATGTGACGCCAGTACCAAGTACACAGACAACCACAACACCCCCCAATAAATACAAACATATGTGATAGATGCATCCATGTATCCAAACCAGAGGTTGAGCTCCAACAACCCAGTACTGTCAACACTAGTCAGGAGGAGAAGGTAACCACATACACCACAAACCCAGTCCCACATAGACCTACCACAACTGTAAACCAAACACATAAACACAGACAAATATTCCTGGAGGCCTCAATTACAAACACACCATACCAACAGAAGCCTCCAAAGTAGATCATAAGCAACCACAACCTTCAAACATAGCACATGCAACGAATAGTACGCAAAGCTGATGTGCCAAACAGCCACAGGCCCGAAGGAGAAACAACATGCCTGATACAGTCGTAATAGGTGTCTGTATAGACAGACACACAGCTGTCCCACTCACCAGACTGGACAAGAGAAAGGGTAGAGTAAGCTGCTTGTAGGTTGCCACAAAATGCCACTTAAGACAAGTACGCAGGTCACCCCAAAGCAAGCAGAAATATGATGCACCCAATGTCCACGCTGGTGTGAATTACCTGAGATGTACCTCCCTGGTCAACATCAAATGAGACATGGATGGTCCCTCCGAGTATGTACCCCAGGGCGGGATGACACTGGCTGTGTGCAGCATCCAACCCTCACCAAGAATGATGCCACAGTACAAACACAGAATGCTCATGTTTAACAGCTGGTACAGTTACAGCTGTCAGTCCAAGAGGGTGTAATGTGTGTCTGCTTGAGATGTCAAGCATGACAAGCCATGCTGCTGTTACAGGGATGGCTGTCAGCTGTTACCCATGTGCATCTGGATACTGGATAAGGCCTATGCCGCCTCCATAGAGCCGTATGTAGGCAAGGCCAAAAAGACTACCCACCACCGTAGAAAACATAAGTGGTAGGAAACATAAGGGTAATGCTGACCAATGCCAGATGTGTAAACTGCAATATGCATGCCCCTGAGGCACTTCCCATTATGGAGAACATTGATGCCTGTCCAGTGACAGAAGCCTGCTGCAGGCCTGGTGATAGCACACCAGCACTACTAGGTTATACCACATACCATGTGTTATGGCCCCAACACCTGCACCAAGACATCAAAGGAGGGGGAGTATCCATATGCAGCACAGACACCCATATAGCCAGGTAACTGACAATGCACAAAGCAGCGGACACCACCCATGTGCACATAACTGTAGTCAAAACTGCTGTACAGTCTGTAGCATGTGACAGACCACACTCTCACACACAAGGACCCCACCCAGACATCCGAAGACACTGGACAGTATGAATGTCCCACCAAATACCAGACAAGGTACACAAAGTACCACATAGGTGTCAAACCATTATGTATGCAAGGAGTCATCAGGGACCTAGGGACACAGGTCGATATTAATCTGTCATGTGACAGCCACAATGCCAATGTGGCTATGAAGACTGTTGATACTGGACACCGTATCATGAAAGGATTCACATCAACATCAACAGAGGTCACTGTGCCACTATACTATTCCTTATCAGACCCATAATCTAATACAATGACTCATATGGGATGTACCATACGTGACACCTGCAGCGGTTCGGAAGGCCTCATAGTTACCCCACCAACAGGATAAAGGGTGTGAAATATATGTCATATGCTGCCTGGCTGTAGACACCCCAGCTGACTGCAGTCACACACTGCCTACACAGAGGCGTTGTATGTCTGTTATACCAGGCCATGTCCAACACAGGAGTAATGGACATGCTACACCACAGGAAATCAAAGCCATTGGAGCTGTGAGAGTCACAGATGTCAACCTCAACACATAATGAAATAAGATGTGCTGGAGGGACAGATACATAACACATAGGCTCCCCACACCCAGAAACAGGATCCCAATCCATGGTAGGCAGAGCCCCTCACTGACACCCCTCAACAGGAATATTGCCAAGTGGATGGATGACCGCACATGTATACTGGGGGTCCCCACTGTGTCACGACCAGACAGAGGCACAGTGAAGAACCTCATAAATGGCCATAATTGAACATAGCAAGGGGTGGTGAAAGACACACACACTCTAGCTAGGCTTACTAATGGCCTAGGGTGTCTAGCCTACTATGAACCCATGAACCTATGAAGATACAAAACGTACAGGACACTATGGATAATTACAAGGCATACCCATCTGATGGTAGGAACCATGTTGGGCATCCACAGATATGCTCCGAATCACACAGATATTACAAACAACATACCAAACACACACACATATTGCTAACATACAACCTGTCAGGTGCAGTGCAAACCCCCCCCCCCCGAGTGCAAAATACCTATCCCAGCAGATGGTCCCCTGACATTGCAGATGCTGGGGTAACAGCCATCATCTGCAAAGCAGAACACACAGCAGCAAAGGTATGTGATGGTGTCCTGTGCTGAGGCCAACATGGACCCCAAGAGTAATGGAATGCAAAATCACACTACTGGCCAATGTCAGCCTTACCACAGGATATGTACCCAAAGAGCAGTGTACAACAACAGTGGTCCATCACAACAAAGGTGTTGCCTGAATGGATACTCCAAACTACCACCCCAGGATCCTGACAAGCTTGTTCTGCACAGCTATGGAAAGGATCAGTATGTACCGCAGACAGAAGGCTAATGTGGACCTACTGATACTGGACCCTACACACTGTGGCTGTTGTAACTGCAGAACCGGCCCCTAAACATGTCTGACCCATTTGAAGCAGTCATTAAGGTCATTGATGAGGGCTATGTGGTCCACACAGCATAGCTGGACTGTGCACATGCTTCTAGACAATACCGTACGTGTTCAGTATGGATATATTCACCAGCTTAAATATACACCCCTATGTCAGTAGAGGGGTTGCAAAGCAGACCAAGGACAGAACTGACATGGTCAGATATGACGCATTCATGTCAGACTACAAAGCGGATATGAGTGGCATCCCACAAGGCCTGGTCTTGGCCCCCCCCACCCCCGTTCTGTATACATGTCCCATAGGTATAGGCCAACATGGAAGGACTGTGACTGAGCATGTATGCAGAGGAATACAAACAGCCCACCATATCTGACCCCCAGCTGACACAAGCAACCCACAAATGGGCCACCTACAAACAGACAGCTGTAGCCATAGCCATGTCAGCAAGCTAATCGCAGAACTATGTATAGACAACCACCGTGGATATACAGTAAGTGCCCACAAATTACCACACAGGAGTTAACCCATGAGGTACCTAACATGTAATGTGAGACCTGGGTACAAAAGGTGATAAATATCCCGCACTGGACAAACGTGTCTGTAGTGTTCGCAGAAACATGTACCATATACCCACCCAAACATGAAGGCTGACAGATGTAGATAAGGGGAACTCACTCTGGCTCTGCAGCCATCCTCCATCAGCATCACAACTGACTACAATAGCCCCTGTGGGATATACCGCAGCAGATACCTCCATCAACTGTAAAGTCCACAACAGTACCCCACCAGGGGTAGCAAGGAGCATGAACAGATGCCATGTGTTGCCTGAGTAAACAAACTGCAGCCCCACACACCGCCATCCTTCCCAGCTACAGGAAAGCTGTGCCTGATGTATGAAGCCATGTCCAACCTGGAATGAATGAACATGTTGCACCTTGTACAATCTGAATGGCAGTGAGCTATGCACATGAGAGACCTGAACCCCAGCTCTGACATACATAGGACAAGCTGTACAGAATGATCCATAACACAGAAGGCACCCCCACACATCAGTAAACTCCTGGTACAGGTCAGCCAGAGTGCCACATATCGACACCCCTCAAGAGGCATCCTGATGAGTGTATGGGAGATGGTAGGCTACCCTGGGTATCACTGTTATGTCAGAGGTAGACAGAGGCACAGTATACCAACCATGACATATGTAATGGCAAACTCCAGTTACAATGTGTGTCGAAGGACAAACACACCCTGTGATTACCATCAGAAATGGCCTACGGAACATCGCCAGTGTTTGCCAATGTCCACCCATGTTGTGGAATGCACTAGCAATGTTGGATGAGCCTGGTGTAGGTAGTCCATATCTGAACATATTGCAACATGGTCATATGTGCACAACTGGCCCCTACACAGTCTGTTGTGCTCACTATGAAGATGTCAAGCAGTGATAGGACTAAAGCCCAGGATACCGTCCACTACAGTGAAAGTACCAAACCAGCACACTATACGGTACTACAGTGTTAGGTCATTATGAAAGTATGTTGAGAACTGTCTGCAAAGTATCCCATGCAATTCCTGCAGGCACAGTATAATCCCAGTTGTGGCAGACACAAAGCAGTTGGCCAGTTAGTACACAACATAACACCCAGCACACAATCATAAACGTGCGATAATGTCGAAGGTCACACACACACAAATATGTGGTGGACTTCAGAGTGCAACATATGGAAAGCTCACACTGGGCATGCTCACACATTTTGATAAATGAGGCATATGTCAGACAATGTGCCATGGAAAGGCTGAACTGGGCATGCTCACACACACAGGCCATATCTCCGTGTAGCAGTTGGCCACACATATCTGGTATTTGTACGTGTCAGTCCAGGAACCAACCACAACACAGCAATCAGCCCAGTGCACACAGTAAATGACCACAGAGACATAAGTGATATAGTGGATCGCCATCATATGCAAACATCTGCCACAGATACACAAGTTGGTCATAGGAACAGGGAATGCTATGGCAATAAAGACCTGCAAACAGTAGAACAGCACAACAAATATTGTGCATCCGACAATTGAATATATGGGTGTAGAGGTCAATACTAGGCTTCTTGCCCAAGGGAATGACAGCTCAGCCAGAGTGTGCTTGGCATCTGCATCCCCAGGATAGTAGGCTACCGTGCCACTGTAAAGTAGGTCACAGAAGGCAACATGTGAGGCTAGTGAGCTGTGCCTCTGTCAAGCAGGGGCACCGTGGAGGTCTCAGGGATTGAATGTGCTAAGCCACAGCCATGTTGTCAGTGTGTGCTGTGAGAGGGTTGCTGAGGATCTCTGACAGTAGGTGTCTGTCAATAACAGACTGAGGGGAGCCCTATCTGCATTCTCTGGACGATTCCACTGTCAACACTGTGTTGTAATGAGTATGTGTGAATGAAGTGCCATGCTGGAACTGTCCACAGATGTCCTCCCTCTGTGGGCTACAGCTCTGCAATGTATTAGGTCGCTCTGTCTGTTGAACGGCGCATATATGGCCGGTGTACAGCTGCCAGGTGTCTTGTTGTGGAGCAGTCATGGGTATATGTGGGATAGCATGACCAATGCAAACTGTACACATGCTCATAGGATGCAAGTGTCAAGGATTATGCTGAGTGGCCAGTATAGTCCTCCAGCATGGGTCCTCTGAAGTTATCCACCCCAGTCTACACAAGTGTAGAGTCTGCTTGTGCTAAACACAGTTTGTGTGCAGTGACAACCTTGCCTGGGGGTGGAGATGAGATATGGATGTCCAGGGAAAGGTGGTTATGGTCATATATCAACAATGGTGGTCTACCTCTGGTGTGGAACAGTGAGTACCCACGTTGCAGATGGACAGGTGCAATATGTATTCACCCATGTGGCTGTGGTGTGTGGTTCTGCCATAGCACATGGACCCACAAATTGTAGTGGCTGTAGGGTAAAGTGGTAGAGGCCTGAGTAGTTCTCACACACAATATGCCTGTACCTGATGTTAACAACTGGAATGGTGTATGTGAATACCTGCATATCCTGGCACTGTTCCCAGGGAAGCTAAGTGTGTGTCCTGGATGTGGGTGTGGTGTTCTGGACTGGTTGTGTTGTGTGTTACAGGTCCTGTGGTCCCAAAGCATGGTATAGAACATAACCTGCCAGTGCGATGTGCATATCTGACCCTGACATAGGTGGCTGCAAATGCATATATATGCTATCCCCCACCTGACAGGTAGTACTACATCTACATACCTCTGTGGAAATAAAGATGTCAGCACCCTAGAAATACTATAGGTGCAGAATAGATACCCAGTAATTCGGATAGTGCGCTCTGCTAATGCGTCTCCCTCAAGTGTCATAATATAGTTAGGTAGGGGTTTGAATTCTGCAAATGCTCAGTGTGTGTGTGTGTGTGTGTGTGTGTGTGTGTGTGTGTGTGTGTGTGTGTGTGTGTGTGTGTGTGTGGGTGAGTGGGGTTTGTGTGTGTGAGAGGGAAATGTCCCTTTTGGCAACTGGGAAAACACACTACAGGATGCACATTCCCCTTACTAAACACTGATGATGTCAGCACCCTATAAGTACAGCAGGAGAAAGGAAACCTCCCAGTAATGCAAATAGCACGCTCTGCTAATGCATCCATCTCGAGTGTCATAACATAGTTAGGTAGTGGTTTGAATCCTGCAAGTGTGTGTGTTTGGATGAGTGGGGTTACTGTGTGTGTGCAAATATGTATGAGGGAAATGTCCCTTTTGGCAACTGGGAGAACACACTACAGGATGCACACTCCACTTTCTAAACACAGATGATGTCAGCACCCTATAAGTACAGCAGGAGAAAGAAAGCCTCCCAGTAATGCGAATAGTGCACTCTGCTAATGCGTCCGTCTCGAGTGTCATAACTTAGTTAAGTAGTGGTTTAAATCCTGCAAATGGCAAGTGTGTGTTTGGATGAGGGGGGTTAGTGTGTGTGAGGGAAATGTCCCTTTTGGCAACTGGGAGAACACACTACAGGATGCACACTCCCCTTTCTAAACACAGATGATGTCAGCACCCTATAAGTACAGCAGGAGAAGGGAATCCTCCTAGTCGTGCAAATAGCGCGCTCCACTACTGCATCTTTCTCGAGTGTCATAACATAGTTAAGTAGTGGTTTGAATCCTGCAAATGGCAAGTGTGTGTGTTTGGATGAGGGGGGTTATTGTGTGTGTGCAAATTTGTGTGAAGGAAATGTCCATTTTGGCAACTGGGAGAACACACTACAGGATGCACACTCCCCTTTCTAAACACAGATGATGTCAGCACCCTATAAGTATAGCAGGAAAAGGGAAGCCTCGCAGTAATGCGAATAGCACGCTCTGCTAATGCATCTGTCTCAAGTGTCATAACATAGTTAGGCAGCGGTTTGAATGAGGGGGGGTTGCTGTGTGTGAAGGAAATGTCCCTTTTGGCAACTGGGAGAACACACTACAGGATGCACACTCCCCTTTCTAAACACAGATGATGTCAGCACCCTATAAGTAAAGCAGGAGAAGGAAAACCTCCCAGTAATGCGAATAGCGCACTCTACTAATGCGTCCATCTCAAGTGTCATAACATAGTTAGGTAGTGGTTTGAATCCTGCAAATGGCATGTGTGTGTGTTTGGATGAGGGGGGTTAGTGTGTGTGAGGGAAATGTCCCTTTTGGCAACTGGGAGAGCACACTACAGGATGCATACTCCCCTTTCTAAACACAGATGATGTCAGCGCCCTATAAGTACAGCAGGAGATGGAAAGCCTCCCAGTAATGTGAATAGTGCACTCTGCTAATGCGTCCATTTGGAGTGTCATAACATAGGTAGCGGTTTGAATCCTACAAATGGCAAGTGTGTGTGTTTGGATGAGGGGGGTTGCTATTTGTGTGAGGGAAATCCCCCTTTTGGCAACTGGGAGAACACACTACAGGATGCACACTCCCCTTTCTAAACACAGATGATGTCAGCACCCTATAAGTACAGCAGGAGAAGGAAAGCCTCCTAATAATGTGAATAGCGCACTCTGCTAATGCGTTTCTCCCGAGTATCGTAATGTAGTTAGGTAGGAGTTTGAAACCTGTAAATGGCATGTGTGTGTGTTTGGATGTGGGGAGTTTGTGTGTGTGCATTTCCGTATGAAAAACATGTTAGTTTTGGCAATCAGGAGATCACACTACCTGATGCACATTACCCTTTCAAAATACTGATGTTGTCAGCACCCTATAAGTATAGCCAGAGAAGCGGAACTATCTAGTAAACCGAATAGTGCGCTTTACTAATGCGTCTCTCTCACGTGTCATGACTTAGTTAGGTAGGGGAATGAATCCTGCAAATGGCAAGTGTGCATGTGTGTGGGGGTAGTAGGGTGTATGTAAATGCAAGTGTGAGCACACAGATCCATTTGGCAAATACTACAATACACCAGATGCTGCATACTCCCCCAGTAAACACAGGGGATGTCACCACACTATCAGCACAGCCAAACAGGGCTAGTTGGCTAGTAATGCCAATAGTGTGCTCTGCTACTGTGTCTATTACCATTGTCAGAGTACAGATAGGTATGCTTTGGTAACCCACAACTGTCACGTGTGGTTGTGTCACACAGTATGACCTTGTGTGAGTGTTTGTACATAACAATGCATGCCATTGCCTAAACCAGCAATGGCATTGCACACATGATGTATGTGTGCGACACATACACATAAATACCTGTGACCTGCAGTAGTTACCATGTCTGACACATGCTTTGAGTGGATAAATGGTATTTGCAATGTATACCAATATGACTGTGTCTTACTGTGCAGGGTCCGCACGTGGTATGTCCCTATACAGTGTGGGTGTCTATGGTGAAAGACCTACAGTAGGGGATACACATCGGGTCTGGGCAATATAGTGTACATATAGTCGATGTACAGGTGCTGCATGTTCCCACCTGTTGTGGTAGTGGTAAAATGTCATTCCACTGCAATTCAGTGACCACATGCTGTGAACCCTTCAACTAGTGTGTTGTAGCTACAGTAATGCTCATACACAATGTTTGGCTGGATGCAGTACGGCCTTATAAACACAGTTCTTGAGACTGTCATATTGCCAGTGTTGTTATGGAGGATTGGTGGTCTTCCTATGTATGTGAGGGTTGTGTGTGCCAGGCTATGAACCAGATGGCAGTCCGACACACTGTCAGCTGCACATGAGTAGGCCCTGATGGTTTGTGCTGTGCCAACAACCTGGAGGTGTGTGTATCTGTGTTACCTTGGGATACCACCCCCCTATCCATGTATGTTACATGTGTAGGGGACGACAGGCATGGTATGGGACATAACCTGTCAGTGATGGGTAACACCTGTGAGCCATGAATCATGAATCTGGTACTGCACAGACATTGCAGTTCACTGTGCTGAGGGCAGTGTCTGGTGCATGCATCTTCCGGTGTACACTGCTGTTGTTGTGTAGCAGCACTGTTAGTGTCCTAACCTGTGTGATACCCACGGAGGTCGCTATGTAAACCATGTCCTGCAGCATAAGGCAGTATGTGTGTACCAAGGAGCTTTGCCATTATACATCGGGCCATGGGTGTCACGTGCAAGATGACCCGTGCACATCACTGTGGCTTCCCTAGCATGTAAGCACACGTTGAAAGCCAGTGGATACCCTATGAATGACAGTGGAGACTGAGCATAATGTAGACATACAACACCCTTCCCACATATAGTGGTAGAATACCTGGTGAGGGTATGTGGGCAACCAACATCAGGCTCATACTGGCCTGTGCCACATGCTGAGAGATCCATTCTATGTTCCCTATCATGTAGTCCAGGGAGGTATGTCTCAGGCAGCCACACTGGCATGGTCAATGAGTGAGTCATATCTGTCCATGCCTCTGACTGACTTGTATGCATGTGTGCTGTGGTGGACCATAGTGCCCCTGAGGCATATCACTGTGACCTTCACCAGATACAGCCTGTTGAGCAGGACCCCAGTGCAGCACACAAGACAGGTACCTGACATGTCTGTAGCAGGTGTGTTGTGTAGCCCTACAGGCTGTGAGTGTGTGGCACAGGGGATGTGCATGCCATGTGTGGCATGTGCTCTGTTCCGATGGAACATATGCCTGTGTGCCAGCTGCGGAGGTATGTGATGCCCAGGCAGGCTGCTATTCTGAGTCTCCACGTATGCCCCAGTGTGTTCAGCATGCTGTCAGTGTGTGTCAATGTCTGACTGGTATTGTCATCACTGTAATATATTGTATTGATTTATTTATTTATCCTACATTTGTTGACTGGGATAGCCCGACTGGATGCATGTCCATTTCCAGGGGAGGCCCGTGGAGACAATCTACGAGGGTAGCAGATACAGCATTACATAATACTAGCATTACATATTACAAACAGATTATTTACAGAGATTACATAAGTAAGCAAGTCAAACATGTTCCACAGGTTAATGTTAGACCTGAGCACAAGTCAGGATTAATTTAAAATTACACAGTAAAGTGGTTCACAGATTTTACACATTCGAGTTAGCCAGGCTTGATACATTGACATATCCAGTTAAGTGACAAATGTTGTTTGAGTCTACTGTTAAATTCACCTAAGGTGGACAGTAGGGTAATATCAGCTGGAAGTGAGTTCCAGGATCTACTTACAGAGTTTGCAAAGAGAGAATCACCGGCTGTGTTATTAAACTTGCTAGTCTGAAGTAGTACTTTGTTAGAGGATCAAAGCGGTCTAGGATTGTTATAGGGGGTGATAATATTTGAAGTGCAGGAGTATTGTCTGGATTATAGAGGATTTTATAGGCCATAATCAGTTGGTTATACTGTATTAGGCTGGGTATTGCAAGCCAACCAAGCTGATTTAGATTGATGCAATGATGTGTCCTAAAAGGCAGCCCAGTGGCAAACCTGGCAATGTGGTTGTAGCAAATTGAGTGTTTGTTAAGGACAGTCTTGTTCATATTCGAGTAGAGGGATGCATACAGAAGGGTTGAAACAAGGTGTGAGCGAGCTATGGCACCTTTAGCTGGAGGGGCTAGGAAGGCTTTAATTCTGTAAAGTGACCCTAGTTTTCTATTGATGGCTTTGATAATCTGGTTAACATGTATGTCACATTTGAGATTATTGTCTATGATGACACCTAATAGTTTAGTAGATGGGTCAGGGGAGATTATTGTGCCATCAGTTGATGTTATGGTAACGGTGAAAGTGGTAGACCTACGTGTTGGTGAAATAACAGCAGTTTAGTTTGATTGGGATTTAGGATCAGATGATGTTCAGAAAGCCAGTTTGCTATTGTATTAAAGGTGGTCTGGGTAGCTGACCATAACTCTACTGGAGATGTGGCTGAGTAGATCAGAGTAGAGTATTCAGCATATTGGATACAGCTGACTTTTGGGATGACAGTATAAAGGTCGTTAATGAAGATGGAGAACAGCAAGGGCCCTAGTATAGAGCCTTGTGGTACTCTGAGGGTGTTAGGTAGAAAGTTAGAGAGTTTGTTCTGCCAGAGGCCAGCCTACTGTCGACCATGCAGGTAGGATTGAAACCATTGGAAGGCTCCAGTATCGTGACAGTCTTTGCAGGGTTTGGAGTACAAGTTGGTGATCAACCATATCGTATGCCTTTGAAATATCCAAAAAGAGGGCTGCGGATATATAATTATTGTTGCAAGTATGGCTTATGGTGTTAGTAAAGGCTAGGGGGCCTGACATAATGCTGGGATGAGGACGTAAGCCATGTTGAGTGTCTGCCATAATGCGAGTTTGGATTAGGTGGTGCATGACTTGTCTATGACGAACGTTTCCATAATCTTTGCAAGTGGAGAGAGTATAGCTATTGGACTATAATTGGAGACTTCAGTAGAGCTGCCTCCTTTGTGAAGTGGGATTACATATGACATTTTCCAGATGGTGGGAAAGTTAGATTCTAACATGGTTCCTTTGATTACCTTTGAGATGGGGTAAGCAATAGCATCATCTGGTTTTGATAGGTACTCGGCAGGGAGTTGATCAGCAGAAAGTGTAGTGGGTTTCACTGTTACAATCAAGGTACAGAGAAGTGAAGTGGCGACTGGTTGGCAGCTGGACGCAAGTAGTTTTCTAGGGGTGCTACTTTCAGGACCAGGGGAGCTAGGAGGTAGATGGCTAGCTAGGGCCTGAAATGTCTCAGTAAAGAAATGATCAAAACTATCAGGAACATCTTCAGGGGTATTATCAATAGTAGCAGCAGGGATTGGGGTTGACGTTTGTCCAGGACGTAGTATATATGACATGCCACTTGACAGGGTATGGCATTACTGGGTTCAGAGAGACCAGTCCCCAGATTGGCTGTGTGGTGGCATCCCACACATGTGTTGTACGTTCCTGGCCAAGGGTGATGGCTGACTGCATACATGTGGCAGCTGTGACAATGACACATGACTCACATAAACCACAACTGAACCATAGAGGCGATTCACAGGTTACCTTTGCACATGCTACCCTAGTAGTGTGATTGCCATGGTGAGTACCAACACATTGGGCCAATGGGGAACAACATACTGAAGGTGTGTATGTGTGGGTGTACCGCTACTGTTTCATAGCACTGACATATATGACTGCACATGTGGGTAAATGCCAGGTAAGACATGTGCAAGGTGTCACAGGCAATGTACATGCATACAGGACAGACAGTGACGTTCTGTCATGTGTAAAGTTGACATACGTATCGTACGCTATGCAGATGTCACTAGAAGTCTACAGAAGCACTGTAACTCTACATTGCAGGTGTAAGCAGTGTTCCAGGGGACCCCAAGCGAACATGCATGCAAACAAAGCTACAGTAAACAGGGCTGGAAGTAGTGCATTATACAACAAAGAAGGGGTAACAATAACAGTAAGTAACAATGCAAATATGTAGGCACTATCAACATGTACCCAGGAATACGCAGCACAGATGCCCATGGTAGAACCAATATTATGTCATACTTATTTGTGATTTGGGTTACATTGGTACTGCACACATATCTACATCTTGCCAACATCCACATGGCATAGTTGTTGTGGGCAACTTGACACCATTACTGTACATGTCCACCATTGCATATCACTACTTGCGTTAGCTTTCCCCCTGTGCTACCCATGTATGCGGCTATCTGTTGACAACCTTACCACCGGCATGCAATTATGTGCAGCTGTTATACTTTGGTATGTACTATGGGTGCAGATAACAATTCAGGACATTCATACAGTTACTGCAACAGGCATGCTGGGATAAACACACAGTCATAGAAGCACACTGTACTGTTACCAACATGATACTACTAATACACTTCTATGTAGTCACCCTGTGCATCAGCAATGTGTTTACCTGTTCTTGCAATGATGTTGGAGGTTGCAGGAGGTGGCACAGTGTCATCATATGCACAGGGTATGGATTAGGTATGCCTGAGTCAGCCACTGATACCACCAATTGACATGTGTGTGTATGTGTGTTGGTGAGGGGCACAAGTACAGGGTGGGCCAGTGTTGGTGCAGTGTGTGCATTTATGTGGTTGCCCTAGGTGTTAACATTTTGCATGTGTGTATGCACGCACACAGTTCCACCTCATGGCTGCCATATACAGGGGTTTGTCGACAGCCACAGACTGCACCTGGCAGGCCATACAGATCAGTGTCTGTGTGCACGGACACGGTACCTGTGCCTGGCAAGGGTGCTACAGACCGTATCCAGTACAAAGCCAGACTGGGTACTGTCATCAGAAGCGGGAGTGTGTTGACTGGACACAAGTCCCTGTTGGGACTGTCCAGAGCCATGTGCACGTGGTCTCCTGGGGCATTCCGATGACAGCACAGACCCAGCATTGCTGGGGCTGCTGCTGGCACTATGGGGGCGTGCACGAGCCTGTTGTCATCTGCGCCGACTGCCAGCTGCTGCTGCTGCCGGCATACGGCCACGTCAACGCCACAAACACCCACCATTGCCCTGGCTCATGGACATCTGGTTGTGGAACTGCTGTAATATGTCCCCACAACGTCTGTCTATGACATTGGTGAAGTTACGGATAGCATCCGCAATGTCACGCATACTGTCTGTCATGGCTGTGCGACATGCTCTCAGCTCCCTCAGACCCTGTCTGGTGTACCTTTCCATATGTGACTGTGTCTGCATGACAGTCCAAAACATAGCTGAGGTTGACAGACCTCTTTGGGCATGTCGGCCAGAGGCAGTACGCCCACGGATGCTCCCATGAGAACCCATGGGCAACTGTCTGTGTGGTACCATCGGAGGACCCTGCCCATGGCTGCTGTGTGGGGATGCATGTGCCACAGGTACCACATTACCCTGGTCTATACCCACTGTATCCTGTCCATCACCTAGGGACAATGGTGACAAAGGATGTACAGGCAAGATGACTGTGCACAATGATGGGGTTGACAGCTGTGTACTGTCAATTGGCTGACCAATGGCAGACCCTGACACACATTCCTGTACCATTACACAAATATCATCATTACCAGTAGCTGTGGCACAGGATTCAGGTTCCCTGCTGCACGTCACCAGAGCAGCCCCAGAACCTGTGGGATGAAGACAGGAAACACAGTTTACAGTCTCCAGACATTGTTACCAGTGATGCACTTATACACACATGCACACATGGACACATGCACACAGGCACACATGCACACACGCACACATGCACACGCCACACATGCACACATGCACACATGCACACATGGACACATGCACACGTGGACACATGCACACATGCACACGTGGACACATGCACACATGGACACATGCACACATGCACATGTGGTCACATGCACACATGGGCACATGCACACATGCACACATGCACACATGCACACGTGGTCATGTGTACACATGCACACATGCACACGTGGACACAGGCACACATGCACCCATGCACACATGCACACGTGGACACAGGCACACATGCACAGATGCATACGTGGACACAGGCACACATGCACACATGCACACATGCACACATGGGCATAGGCACACCTGCACACATGCATACATGCACACCCCACAGTATACACACAGAGCACTACTGAGTTACACTACTGTTACTAGCATTATCAGGACTATTATAGGTTATGTTAAACACACTCACCAACATGGATGGCCTGTCTTGCTGTAACCCTGGAGGGACCTGCAGAAATGATGAGATTAATGTCAGTGGGCACAACTGTGCCATTGATATTGCACATGATACAGTGTACAGAACAGTCAGGTGTACATATGGCATATTACCTGCACGCTCCATGTCATGCTGCTGTGTGGAACCAGCCTCCATCATAATGCAGATGTACTGCTGTTGGTGTTCCGGGGCTGGAGCCACAACACTTAGGAGTAGCCCCCCCCAGTCTGGTGAGCGGGAGATGTGTGGCCACCCCACCTCCTGTGGCGACCTCTTGCCTGTGGATATCTCATGCACACTGCCGGACACTTTGGATTAAATCACTGCAGTGATGTTGTACCTGCTCATATGTCCTGTTATGCGTGCCAATATCATTTACCCTACGGACAAGGTCTTGCCAAAGTGCGGCCCTCTCCTGCTGATTCTGACTGGTGCAGGAAAACAGGATGTCATACTCCCGCACCAGGCTCTGGTGGATCTCCTCATCTTCCGCCACAGAGTAGGCGGGGTTACGCTGTCGCGCCATCTCCCTGGAAGAGAACACAAACAGGATATCAGCAGACCATGTCAGCAATATATGGCACACATACTATACATGATACTCATGTGTAGTGATATACTACTACTCTCATATGTTGCATGTGTGTGTGTCGTGGTGGATACACAGGTACATGGCCAGATATCAGTGCTCGGCCAACACCTGTGCAACAATACCTGCCACATTCCACACAACATAGTAGCATGCCCCATCGGTCAGCACACACTGACAGGTGCAATGCACAACCTCACTCTGGGGGTTCATCCCAAGGTACTGTATGTGGGACACCGTCCACTACTGTGATGTGGACAGATGTTACTCGGCCTGGATATACATATCCCACCACCACCACCAGCACAGTAGACTACTTTGATATGTATGTGATTAGACAGTTATTCACTTGCTGGGACTGAGATGGTATCCATGCAGCACACTGGGCCAGTGGAAGCCACAAGCCACACTGCTGACCCCTTTGCAAATGCTTACCATGGACATTCCACGGATTGCATGGAACTTGCACACACATTTCTAACCCAGACCCTATGCACAAAGGTTAGGCATCCTGTCCGGTGGACCCCAGACAGAGGCAGATTGTATAACAATAGCAGGAGGCTACTGCAGGACAGAGCACATTCACATTAAGGGAAGGCATCTGTGGTCAGCACTGGTACTATGCTACGGTCCGTCATAGCAACAGCCACAGCCTACTCTGGGAGGGGAATGGAAACAAACATTATGGATGACCACAAGGCCTTCTTCAGTTATGTTACACATATGGGCCACATGCCTCAGATATGCTCTGTGTTAATCCACACCTACTTAACATTCACCAAACACATGGATATGGGCAACAATCTTGCAGACATGTTCGGTGCACATATCCCCCATCCTTCTCCCCCACCTTTAAAATATTTATCCCAGCTGGATGTAACCTCCCTATCATCTCACATGTCCAGGTGAGGGCCGCCCTCAGCAGAGAAGAACACACAGCATCACTGTGACCTCGTGGTACCTCTGGATGTGTGCTACCGGCACTCCGAGAGGACATACAACCGCATATAACACTGATAGTTTATCTTGGCCATACTACAGGATATGTACCTGGACAGTGGCATACAGCAACAGTGGTCCCACACCACTAAGGGGGCACCTCGACTGACCCTGGGAATTACCACATTATATGCATAATGGGCCTGGTCTGCTAAGCTATGGAATTATGCAGTATGGGATGCATATGCAGTGACATCGGGTACCTGCAGACACTTGTTCCCAGCCAGTGTGCTTTTGGGATGGGCTGATCCTGACTTTTGAACCTGGCTGACCTTTCAAAGCAGTCACTACAGCCATTGCTGGGCCAACACACAGACAACTGCTGCCAGGATCATGGCCTAAGACTGATTGACATGTAATGTATGGTCATCCCCTTTTGGTGGAACTACGTACACACAACATATCACATGGACATACCTATGGATACAGACCTATGACACATTTGGAGGGTTCACAGTATGCACATTATTAACCTGCTACTTTGCATTACCTCTGTTTGTCGCAGCTGGTTGCGTTACCATGGCTTCTGCTTGCTGCTGCTACTGTCAGTGCTGACAGCTTCGGGTGACAGAGTCACAGTGTCTGATTTTTTTTTTTTTTCTCTCTCTCTCTCTCTCTCTCTCTCACTTCTCGCTCTCCCTCTGTCTGCTTACAGACAATGCAATGAATGTTTTCCATGTGGGGGTGTTAGCACTGGATGCTTTTGTAGGTATCTGCATAGGTCCATGTGATGGCCTCTGCACCAATTGTAAGCCAGCATTTGCTAATTGCATACAGCCAGTTGTGTACTGATTGCAGTTCTCACTGTGATTTCAGGTCAGTGCTATAAAAGGGTATGTGGGATAGGCGTTACCCTTTCAGATTGTGAGGGCGGGGACCATGCTGGTATGCTGTGGACAGTGTTCTGTGAGTGTAAAGGTTAGTATCTCTCTCATGATTCAGGCTGTGTTGTATATTCACAATTCTCCATTCCTCTCTGATGTTCCCTGTAGCAAGTGTGTATGCACATTGACTCCTACAACTATATATAGATATATATTTATATATATATATGTACATATGCATACATATATCTATGTACTTTAACTGACCTTATTATCTACAAGCTGCCAACTAGCATGGCTGTTTCTGTTCACACACTCCTATTATGGAAATCCAGTAGTTTTGACAGTAATTTTAAATGACATGCTTTGTGTACTACACATCCTATATTCCCTTTACATTCATCCCTACTATTACATGTTATATTTATTTTAGCACAATGTTTTTGTATAAGAGTCATGGCTTAGTGGTAGGTCATACAGACTAGCGTGTCCTGGGTTCGGGACTGACAGTGGGATTTTATTTTGCTTTTGAACTGAGTACAGGACCTGTCAATCAAAGTGACTAAGGCACTTTTAAGCAGTTGTAACCGGGTTAGCGCTGGTTTGCGCGGAGCTCACGCATGCGCACTGGCGGTTAGCTCCACGCACAGAAGCGCACACCCGCTTACAACCGCTTAACGGTGCTTACTGTGGCGCACACCCGTGCTATTTTCTTTGGAAGAAAAGAAAATGGGGAGACAGGAAAGTGGTGAAAAAGGGGTCACAAAGAGGGTAAGACAGTAGGGAAACAAGCTTGGGATGTGCAGGAGGGATGTAGGTAAGGCCCATAGCTGACCATTTCTTCATCAGCAACAGCTGTGCATATGTATGTAATTTGGTGTGACATTTGAAACCTTCCACCCCTGAGAGAGGTGTCAGGACAACAATAATACTTGTTGTACAGCCAATTGTAATTGACAGGTTCCATGTCCAGCAGACATGTGTGCGGAATGGGCAGCTATGTATGGGGCGTAATTTTTTTGTGGGTACAGAGTGCCCTTTTTTTTTTTTTTTTCAGGTGAGAGTGGTATGTCAGGTGAAGGAAGTCGGTACAGCTGGGGAGGTAGGTTGGGTAGGTAAACAGGCAAGACAAACAAGACCCATACAGGGGCGATGTATGACACGTGTGGGGGGGTTACACAATTGACAGGGACAGAGGTTTGGATATCCAGAGCCCATGAGCCCACAGATAGCAACAGTGCAACTGATATCCCCACCCATAGGCAGTTGCCACTGTTCCTTCACTGCCCAGGATGGGGCTGTGCTGGGGGCTGTGTAAGCGGAGCAACAGGCATGCCCGTTAGTTGCACCACCCGTGCCTCGAGCTGGCGTAGGGGCTCAAGAACAGAGTCCCGAATCTCCCTACGCACCACAGTCCGGATGCTACGGAGGGTGAGTGGTAGTTCTCCTCCGGCCACACTTGCAGAGGGGGGGCGAGCCCCATCCCCTGCAGCGCTTCCACCCGCAGGTGGCACAGGGCCACCGGAGGAGGGTCCGGACTCGGCACTAGTGCCAGGTGCACTCGCCAGCTGAGGTGGGAAAGGTGGGTCCGCTGGAACCCGCCTTCCCTGTTGTCCTATGTTTTGCATTATGTCATGACAGTTTGGGTTAGTGACATATAATACCATTCACAATTAGTTGTAACAGCACGCATTAGTATTCCCATTAACCAAGCACCCAGATATTCACACCATTGAACAGCGTGCATAACACATGCATAATTTGAACAGAAATACACAGTCCAACAACATGCAGGGTTAATTGATGGCAACAGGCCATCAGGTGCGGATGTATGAACAGGGCAGATGCATCAACGGACATGCAGATATATATGACCCAACAGGACAAACGTCCAGGGGTGTTAATTGTGATTGCACATACCATTTTCACGTGGAATGGGTTATATGTGGTTATAGGGTGGGGTAAAGAAAGTAATATTAACACCTTCGAATAACAATACATATGCTGTACATTTCTAATAGCTACAGTTATATATACACTACTGTTCTAACTACAGTTTCCTATATGATAACTATTTCAACTTGGTGATAGGACTGTTACTGCAACATCAATATACATTTTAGTGTTCTTCATACACATTCATATCTAGCTTTGTTCAGCTACATCTTCCTGCTACATTTGTTTTATATAGCTGTAGACAAGTGTGGATGTTTGGTATATCAGACAATCATCCTATCTGCATATTTCAGACTGAGAGCAACATATCCAGATTTTGGGATACACATTCCACATGCAGCAACACTTTGAACAGATTTCGCTGTTTGGTTTTGAATCTCACATGCATTTCATTCTGTCTTGACTGCAGTATACTTTATTCAGGGGTTATTACTACTGTATTGCTGGATTCATGACACTTTCTCACACTCTCTCACTTGCTTTCATTTTACTATTCAGGATGGTACTTACTTCTAGGCTTTATTGACATGTTTTACCTGTAGTTATTACAATCCTTTCCAGCAGTCTCACTTCTGTCATGTTTCAGTATTTCCACAGGGATATATTTCACACATGTGATTTCATCATCTTCTGCAGCTATACTTTTCAGCCTGCTGCAGGTTGTGTACTATTTTCTTACAGGTAAGGCATTTTTATTTCAGAATATATGTCAGACAGTTTCATTTTTTGGTTTAACTTACAGGCTGAAACACACTTTTGTAATCAAGCAAGACTTGCAGACACTTTCACACTGTTACTTGCAGATTTTATTCCTTACTGACTACACTGCACTCTTTTGCTGACTGTCATACTTTTATATTTCTTTACGGTTACTGGTAGTGGATTACTGACCTGCCTGGTGGCACAACTGCACTAGCCTGTCGCCATAGGTTCTACGGTTCGCAGAACGGACACCTGCAGCTGTAATATAAATGAAGTAATATTGGAATACACATCTCCATAATATCAGCTAGTTTAATTTCTTACATACATAATTAAATGTTACTTACTCAGTAGTGGGGCGTTGGGTGTTTGCCGGGCCTCCTGGATCCAAAGGTTCAGTTGGTCCTGCTTGCGTCTCTTCAGGTCTGCATGGTGGTGACGGACCTGCTCACCAGTCCTTGGAATCCCTGTGGCACTGGTGAGATCATGAGCTAACCGGTCCCACGCCTCGGCCCTGTATGCTCCCCAGAGGACCTGACCCTGCATGAGTTGGGCCTCATGATTATGGACTAGGAGCCAGACCATGCACCTGGACTCCTCAACACCCCACCTCTGTGCTCTGAAGCAACTACCCTCTCCTACTCCTGTCATTCTGCCTGCAGGTCAGTTCTACAATCGTTTATGTTGTGTATTCCCGCCTATGGGGCTTATATAGTCCGTTTTTCCCGCACATATCTGTGATTGGCCATTTTGGAATTGTATCAACTTCAGTAAACCTGCATTGTCATGCTGTAGTTTGTATTCATTCCTATATATTAGCTATTATTGCATTTTTAGGTACTGTTGTCATGGCTTAGTGGTTCTGTACCTTGACTATGGTGTATAGTATCCTGGGTTCGAACCTGGCCACTACTTTTATTTTTCATGACTGTCTAGACATGCTGAGGGGTGTGTCTGTGTAAAGGCAGTTTTGTTACGGCTTGCTCAACATAGCCCGTCGGTTAGCTTGTTTGCGCGGTGCACAGCTCAGCGCAAACGGGGTACGCTGGTTTTAGCCTCATTTGGCTATCAGCATGCATATTACACTCAACTCAGTTAGGGGCACATAGATTTAGCGTGTTAGTCCACTGCTCAGCTACGGGCACTCATTTTGCACCAGTTAAATCACTGCTCATCTACAGGCAGATGCACTCACTCTGTTAAACTGTAGCTCAGCTATGAGCACATCTGGCATTTTTTATTCTTTTGTTACCTCCCATGTCTTCAATATAAATGGGCTATTTCATTACCTTTTACATAAATTGTGGTTTTATGTGTACATATTTGTCAGGGACTTGTTTCCTGCTTATTTTGAAAAAAGAAAAATTGGTGTTGTGGGGGCTCGAACCATGAATGGCTGCTCTTCAGCCAACATCTCTACCGCTAGACTATTGCTTCCTGGCTTATTTTGCATATTTAATTCTTATATGCTTTCCCACTGACTGCTAACTGTAGCTGCGCTACGGGCACACCAGCATAAGCGCACTCACGGTTAAACATTTTTACAATTTAAAAAAATATATAACACGTGTTTATTTATATGTTTTCTGTTCATAGTCTGTGGGGGCATGTGTTGTGTTCTGTTTATTCACATTTCCGTGGACTCTGTCATGGGTGTTTACTTTGGGTACTTTTCCTCTTCTGGGGGCATGTCCGCTTACAGGGCTCGGCCTACGGACACGCCCCCTACTGTCTTACACGGACCGTGTTGGCGTTAAGTGTGATTCAGCATGCTCTCATTAATATGCAGAGCATGCTGACATCACTCCGTTTAACTGCAGCCTCTGTGTATGAGTTATAACTCTTACACGGAGGCTTCGTGAATCCTGCCCATAGTCTCAGTATAATTTAGTCTATGATGGTTGACTCAGTGACTATTGTTTTTGTTAAGCTGTACTGAATGGTTAGTTAACCTTGGATACATGTGAGATAAACTCCAACTCTATACAGTCCTGAACTGTATCATATGGCTATGGATAAGGGGTAGATGAATGGATCCATTGCTATACATATTTATATGAATGCTATATAGGTAATATAGGCCCACCAAAAGGCAGTAGGTAGGTAGGTAGTTAGCAATGGCATCCCAGATGAGACCAAGGTGCAATATTCAGGTACTTAAAGTATATTTAACATTAGTTATTCATATAACAAAGCTTGCTTAAATTTCTCGATTAAGTCAGAAAAGTTCACTGCAATTCATATAAATGTGTTTTATTTCCATAAAGAAAGAAATTGGCAAAAGTGAGACATTTCTAGTGTTTTCTATGATTGTTCCCCCTCAGAGCAGGCAAAACCTCAGAATGAGAATAATAATGTAACAGAGGTATATGAATGTGTAGAGTGACTGACCTCCTGCAAAAAAAAAAACAAAAAAATAAACACTTCAGTTTCTGTAAGATATAATTGCATAAAACTTGCATGTTTAGATCATATGTGTATTTGAGTAAAATAGTTTTATGCCATTGGGGCCACGCACATCTGTTTGTAGTAGCTGTACTTTCAGATACCAAAGTAGAATCTTGTCTACCAGTCTAACAACATATAATGCACATTTATTTCATACTACCACTAATTATGAGCCTGTGGACAGACAATGTGCCATAACAGGCCCTCAAGGAGCTCCCTCTCTTACCTGAAGCAGCTCATTTCCCATTTATGTCATCCCCATCTTATTCCATTGCATTCTCATCAGCATTCTCCCATTTAGCTTCTGCCCTATATCCTCTCTCCTTTCCCTCCTATACCAGAATAAGATATATCCTGATAGTTGGACCTAGACAGCTAGACATCCCCTTTTACAGTGGATCAAACTAAAAATGCACTTTGTGTTGCACTTGTCTCTGTTCTCCTCCTGTGTAATATCCATGTTATTTGCAGTGCTTATCTCTCCTTTCACCAGCTAGTTATAAACATCACCCCCCCCCGTTTACTACTTTAAAATCCAGACTTCTCCCTCCACTCCAACTCTAAAGGGACAGCATTCTATTCAATCTTTACTGTCAGATACCCTTCACCCAAACACACATCACATATGTATATCATCTTCACATCTCTAACAGTTATGATGCATCTTTACTACCTCCTTCTTGAGATGTTACGGCATGTTTATTAGTAAAACGAAGATTTCAGGTTAGGTTGTAGGACTGTAAAATAGAATGGAGTGATGGGTAGTTATTTGGATTGTATATTAGTTTATGAGTAAGGGTTAGTTGAGTGTATTGGAGGTATTGAGGGAATTCCAACCATTTCAATTTGTTAATGGCGTGACAGTGGTGAGTGCAGTTTTATAGTCCAGGAGTAAGTGTGGAGATTTTATAATTGCATAATTGTAGTTTATTGCGTAAGGATGCATGAAGGTTGATAAAGATGGGGGAACCATACAGGAGTGAGGGAATTTGCCAATTTTATTTTTGTGGGCTTATCCATTTACAGTTTATGTCTATATAATTTACCTTGTTTTGAATGTAGTTTTTTTGATTGAGTTAAGAATGTGCTGTTCGAATAATAATCATCTATAGTAATGCCCAAAAGTTTAGCTGTTTTCACTTCTTTAGTTTTCGTATTATTTAGGGAGTAGATTTTAAAGTCTTGTGGGGGTTGTTTAGATGAAAATATTAGTAGTTTGGATTTTTTAGTATTTAGTTATAGTTGAGCTTTGTTTAGCCATGTTTCTATGTTTGAGAAGGTATTTTGTGTTATTTTGAGGAGATCATGGAAGTTGCTGGCTGAAGATATAATGGTAGAATTGTCGGTGTAGTGGATGAGAGAACTATGTAGGCAGACAGTATGGAGATTATTTATAAGTACTTTAAAAAGTAATGGTCCAAGAATGGAGCCCGGGGGGACACCTACTTTGTTAACCAGATAACCAGATTGATTGCTTTGCCATCTGACATATTGTTGTCTATCTTTCAGGTAGTTAGTAAACCAGGTAACGGTATGTTCAGTACACCCTAATGTTTCTAATTTTTGGATTAGTTTGGTATGTGATACAGTGTCAAAAGCTTTGGATATATCTAATAAAACTGCTGAGGTCAGTAGACCAGAGTCCAAAGCTTTGTTCAGGGTATTGGTGAAAGAAAGTAAGGCTGTAATAGTACTATGTGCAGGGTGGAAACCATTTTGGGTTTGGGCTAAGAGATTGTTGTCTGTGAGGTGTTTTAATAGTTGGGTATGTATACACTTTTCTAGTATTTTAGATAATGGTGAGAGAATGAAAATAGGTCAGTAGTTGGTTAAATCATTAGTATTTCCACCCTTATGCAACAGGGTTATGATAGATTTCTTCCAAATTTGAGAGACTGTGGATTCAGAGATGGATCTATTAATTAGAATACTTGTGGAATAGGCTAACGCATTTGCACCAAGTTTCAGGTATTCAGAGGGGGGTTATCAACAGATAGGGTGCATGGTCTATACATTTAGATAGCAGTTTAAATATTAGAGAGTTAGGTACCAGTTTTAGGGGGAATTTTGGAGTTTCTTGAATACTGCTAGTGTTTTCTTTGTGAAATGAGGGATGCATTGTAAGTTGGAATTCTCACCAATAGAGCTTTTATTACTTGTCATATTGTTAGGGGGATTGCTTATTATCGGCAAGAGTTTGTTGACAAGTTTGAGAATGGTGTCTATAAAGTGGGTATTAAAAATATGGGCTATTTGTTCTGGGTCTTTGTCAGGGAATGGTGATGTGTTTTGTGTAGTTCCAGGATTAAGGAGCAAGTTGACTGATGTCCAAATTTTTGGGGGGTTGTTTTTCTGATTAGATAGTTGTTGTGAAAAAATAGTTTCATTTGTCATTTTTTACTAATGCCTTAGCTTTATGGAGAAGTTGATTGACATAAATTTCATTTGCTTGTTTTTTGTTTTTAAACCATTGTTTCCAAGCCCGGTCTCTGGAGAGAAGAATTTGTTTTGTAGGTTTTGTGAGCCAATGAGCATGATTGAGTTTTACTCCTTTGAACCTGATAGGGGCTAAAGCACATAGTGTGTCAAGGCAGATCTTATTAAAATAGAATATAGCTTCTTCTAATGGGTCCAATTCTGAGCTTTTAGGGAGTTGTTGAAAGTTATTTGGTTGAAGTTAGTTAGATTTCTAGCTAATCTATATGTGTGGGGTTTGGGTATTTGAGTATGGATTCTATGTGTATTGGCTGGTAAATGGTCACTTAGGACATCGGGGAGAGTACTGGTATTAGAGTATTTGTGTGGGTCTGATACAAGAATCCAGTCTAGGTGACCTCTGGTTGTTTATTTGTGTTAGTGTGGGGCCAGAAGCAAGTTGTGTACACCAGTGGATTAATACAGTTATCTGGGGTTTTTAAGACTAAATTTTGCCAATTAATGTTAGTATCACCTAAAATGATAGTTTTATAGGATATATTATGAGTGGTCTAAGATAGAAAGTTTTTAAGCATAAGGATGTTTTGGCCTGGCGGAATATATAGTACTGCTATGCACAGGTGTGTACTATTGTTAATGTGTAGTGATACTAATAAGATTTCTATGCTATCAAAAGTTGGGATGGTTTTGGGGAAAGTTGAAATGGTTAAAGAGTTGTGATAGATTAAAGCTACACCCCCCCCCCATTTGTTTAGAAGCCTGTCTTTTCATAGGATACTATAACCAAATGGAACTATTTCAGTATCAGATATATGTGGCTTTAGCTAAGTTTCTGTAACAGCTACATTATCAGGGTTGTGTTGTGCGAGCCATGTATGAAATTCAGTAATTATTTTGCAAATACTCTGAAATTTAATTGTCATTATAGATATGTTTTGAGTGCTAGAAGGTGGCATTGAGGGGGGAGAAAGGGTATCACTGATATTATGAGTGCAAGATGGACCCAGACTAGGGTGTATGTCACCACTTTGAAATATTAATAGGAGATGACTTGCAAGGTAGGTGAAGACGTTGGTCATAGCCAGGGATCCTCCGCTCTATACCACAGAGCTGACTTTTGCCTATTTGATTATTTTATTTTTGCTCATACTTTTAGGCAAATGGATGTTATGGACTCTTTTGTCAGTCACAACTTTGTTGTAGTAAAAGAAAAATATAAAGACGTAAAGGCAAGTTGTATGTGTGTGAGTGTGTGTGTGTGTGTGTGTGTGTGTGTGTGTGTGTGTGTGTGTGTGTGTGCGCGTGTATAATGTCACCAATCTAAGGGCAATTATAATGCCAGTATGAACTTCCACTGATTACAAACCTGTCAGCAACTTTGGATAATATAAGTATTAGAGTGCCTATACAGCAAAAGTTGATTCTCTGTAGAAGGAATTATCACATCTGTCTGTGAATACAGATGGCATTTTTGATTGGCAATCTGCACCTGGTAGGGACTGCCATAGCAAGGGGCCTATGATACAGAAGACTTTGTCAGTACAAGCTAGGGAAAATGAGGAATAGCTAGTGATATGGCTCTGGGATCAGATAATCAGAGTCCTAGCTCATTACTCAATGAAAAGCATGGATAGTAGATCTGCAGTAATCAAAAAGAATCCGTTTTTAGATCAAGGCAAGATTAGATAAGGAAAGTGACCAAAAAGTTGATGGGTAGAAAACCAAAATTTTTAATAGTACAACAATGGCAATGTTTCATTATAGGTAGCCATTATGCATACAGTCCAAAAGACCCTAGCTCAATTCCCAAACCATCATCTGGTTAAGTGATTTGCTGGGAGTCAGACAATGGGCCAATTGATGCTGAGGGAACCACACCCCAGACTATAAGAAATAGCCTTAATCTTCTAGACTAACTGCATTTTCTGGCAACCATTGTTAGACTCAAACCTACAACCTTTCAATTCAAAGTCAGTTGGTATGGCTCACAAAGGTGTAATTTATTACTCTGTATAGGGCCCCATTTGTCCACTATCTGGCTCTGTTGATTCTGGATGTGTATGCTGCAACAATATGACATTATTAGCCAATTAATGTTAGTATCACCTAAAATGATAGTTTTATAGGATGTATTATGAGTGGTCCAAGATATGAGTGATGACATAGAGGGTAGGCATTCTTGATGACAGAGAAGAGATAGGAAGGTAAAAATTAAGATGTGTCCTACAAGCATATAAGCCTCTCCCAAAAAATATATATTCTATATAGAATAATATTTTAGATTTTTTTGTATGACTTGTGGGTTGTTGAACAAAAGCTGCTGCAGCATTTATATTGTCTAACTGTTTTGCATTACTCACTGTATAAAAGAATGAATTCATTCACTAATAGGCTTAATACCGTCTAAACATGTTTCATTTTAGTAGTCTAAACATGCTGCATTTTGAGTAATATATTTTTGCAGTACCTTCTTTACAGCCTCCACCAACTGCAGAGAAGATTAAATTTGTCAGGTCATCCAGTCTGCATTATTTGAAATGATGAGCAGAACCATCTGATTTTCAGAATCCATTACATAGTCATTGTTACATATTGCAGTCTTCTCTACAAGATTAGCATGTTTAGGATTTCTGCATTTAGTTAAAACTGTAGCTGTCACAATTTGCACAGAGGGCTCTGACTTTTTAATGAGCTAATTCCTGTGGAAAGGGTACAAGGTTTGAATCATGCCACCTTCATTTACTAGTGTATGACATTCAGCAAGTCATTTAACAGGACAGTGCTTTGGAGGAATTGAGGATTTGGGCTAGACTCCTTAAGGGTCAACAGGACTGCATACCTAGTAACTATGAACCAGTTGACATTGTTTGCCAGTTATTCACTATTACATAGCTGATCTAGTTCAGGAAATGTTATAGCAATATCACCAGCACACTATTTTTGATGCAACATCAGCAATGTATTTTTCAAGGCGGCAGATGCTGCATTTGTAGGTGAAGCACTTAAATGCAAAGTTATTTGCCAAAAGCAATCTATGCATTAGTAATAGTTCTCTTTCATGTGGAATTATTCAAATGACTTTTATTTCTGCAGAGCTTATGTATATTGCTTTCACATATATTATCAGGTGGCTAATATTTCTTATGCTCTGATAAATATTCTTCTATTTAAATTGTGCTACACATGGCTGGATGTGATAAATGATCCTAGTGATCTGTATATAATTTAACATAGTTCATCCAACGCAACCAGTAAAGTAATTGCAATGTATTTCTTAATGAGAATAAAGGGTGTACACAGTCAACAAAGTGGCTAATGGCTTGTGAGGGTGAGGAGCGTTCTGTGGATGAAAATGTCTTATGCTTTCATCAAGTCATTTTTAAACCATCTTTAATATGGCTTTGCAGGACTAGTGTGTGTGTGTGTGTGTGTGTGTGTGTGTGTGTGTGTGTGTGTGTGTGTGTGTGTGCGTGTGCATGCGTGCACATACATGTATGTGTGTGCTTGTGTGTAAATTAAGTTGGAATGCTTTAGCTTCTGTGCTTCTGTGAGAAACAAATTTGAAATATGTGACTTTGGTCATTATTATTGTCATTAATTTTTTAACATGGACATTTGAGATGGATGTAGTCAACAATGTAACAGTAATTGCTGGGTTTGGAGGATATCTATGGATACAAATGACTGACCCTGCTGAGCTAATAAAGATAAAAGGTAACATTAGTCTGTCTTTGCAGGATTATTTTGCATTTGTGTAAAGCAAATTGGAATACTTCACTGGGGCTATTCTATCACAACCAGGCATGTGCTCAATAAGTGGCCATAATTGTTGAGTGTGGATATTGGTGGATAATAATGACAGTAGTCTGAGTGGCTATTATGGTTGAAATGTTCTGAAATGGGTATGTTTGTATTTACTGGTTCACATATTTTGTTTCACTGCTTACTGGAAAAAATATTCAAAACTACAAATGTAAAATGCACTCTAACAAATGTAACTGTGTTAAACAAGGACTATAGTTTAAAACAATCTGGAAGCTGAATCAAAGAACACATGCATTTGTGTGTAGTCCTAAAAATGAAAGCAGGGGGCCCATGTTTTGAAAATATCTGGAGGTACACTTAATCTACCACTGGCCAGATGCATTTTCACTGATTGTTGGTTTCAGTGCATTTTCACTGAATATGAGTTTCAAGGGAAGAGTTTATTGTTTCTCATGCTAAGTCTGTTTTTAATGTAAGACTGTTTTGTTTAGTAAATGCCCATTGGTGTTTGTGTAATAAAAATTGAAATGAAAGTTTTAAATTAAATCTAAATCTCTGTAATCATCGTAAAAGTAAAAATGTAAAGAGTATACACACTGATAAGTTTGAAGAGTGCTTATGTTAACTGGGGAGAGAGAGAGAGAGCATAGTCAAGTAATGGGATACTGCAATGGCTGGGGAGTGGTCCATTACCCTGTTTAGAGCCCCATTTGACCATGATCCAGCTCTGAGCAGACTGCTGAGAGAGAGACAGACTTTCGGCTTCTATATGATTTTTTGTGCTATTCTAATAAGTTAAGTTTGAGGAAGTTAGGAAAGATGAGCCAGTTTAGTCATTTGAGAGCTAGACAGCAATGTGCTCTGTAAGGAAGGCTGGTGACAGATTTTGTGAGTTGTGCTGATTTTAGATTCATAAAGACTAATAAGACAAATGTCAAGGGAGGGATAAGGCAGGCAGCAGCAGAAGTGGCCTTCCATGCTTAATGAAACATTTTTTTTTATCTGTCACGCATACCTATTTTTTGGTTGAAATCTTTTTAATTTCTCCGAGTCTTTTGGGTTTCTAATACCATGATGGGAATGGATCCCATTCCTAAGTCAAAGTATGATTAAAGTTCATGAAATTAGTATTGTTTCAATCTTTGATGTCAGCCAATAGTGCTCTTTGTAGCACCTGCAATGCGCCCAGTAATGACTCCTTCTGCAGTTTGTTTGGAGTTACATATCTAAATATGATTGTAAATTCTTTTTATAAGACCCATTGCTCCTACTGCTATTGGAACTGTCTGGGCATCTTTCTTCCACATTGTTCTTGTTTCTGCCTGCAGATCCTGATATTTTATGACTTTGTGCCTCTCTGTATGCAAAACACTGTAGTCACTGGGTGTGGCAATTTCAATGATCAATGCTGCTCTTGTCTTCTTTTCTTGGACCACTATATCAGGTTTTCTAGCATCTATCTTTTGAACTGCTGGTAATGGATGATCCCATGTGATGTAAACTTCTTCATTTTCTATGATGCTTTGTGGATCATGTTTCCAGTGTTTTTCAGCCACTTCAGTACCATAATGTTTGCACAATCCCCAGTGCAACAGACTCGCCACATTATTATGCCTTTCAGTGTACAGTCCTTCTGCCATTAGTATGCCACAACCAGCAAAGAGGTGTGCAACTGTTTCCACTTCAGTTTTTACAAAACCTACATTTGTCTGTTTATCCTACTTGTTTAATGGACTTTATAAACCAATGTGTATGCAGCCCACTATCTTGGGCCGCCAATATTAACCTTTCATCTCTTGGTTTAAATTCTCATCTGATCCTTCACCTTATAGTCTTTCATTTGCTTTTTTTGGCACATTCAGTTGCCGCCTGATTTGTATCTACTTCTGGTTTGATTTCCATTCCTGCTTGATGCCGATAAACTTCTGCTAAATTAAAATGAGAAGTCATCTTAGATTTATTCTCCTCATGTTTCAAAACTTTTACTACATTTGGGTCTTGTGAGGACAGCAGACATGTGTGAAGTCCCACAATTGCAGATCTATACATATAATCAACTTCAAGGCTGCCCATCCCTCCTTCGGAATGGGGAATATATAATCTTGGTATGCACTGATTTTTTATAAATCATGTGGTGAGCATGAAGCATCCTTCTTGTTTTCCTATTTAATCTATCCAACACATTTTGGGGCCATTCAATTACTCCAAAACTGTAAGTTAGGACAGGAAGAGCAAATTGGTTTATAGCTTGAATTTTGTTCCTAGACATCAGTGCAGGATTAATTTGTCTTCTGAAGTATTCCTTACTACGTTTTTTCGCATTTGTTCATATTATATTGTTGATCCTTCATCAGTTCCCAAATATTTATACATTCCTTCTTGCTCAAGTTTTTTTATATCATATTTTTGTCCCAAACTGATGTTTTCCTGGAGTTGCAGTTTTCCTACTTTAAAGGTTCCTTTTGCACATTTATCAAGACCAAATGACATTCTTATATCATCTGAAAAAGTTTTGACAACTTGCAGTTGTGCTTTCAGTTCCTCATCTGATGAGCTATACAGTTTTAAATCATCGACAAAGAGAAGGTGAGAAGTCTTTACACTTTGTTGTTTTCTAGGAGCCAGATTATAGCCATGGCCTAAGATGTTAAGCAAACAGTTTAATGGATTAAGGGCAAGGCAGAATATTAATGGTGACAGAGAGTCACCCTGGAATATCCCCCTTTGAATTTTTATCCCTGAGATAGCAATTTGTCCTTTATCATGGCTTAATTGCCAAGTGGTCTGCCACTGTGTCATGGTCACTGTAATGTAGTCGATCAGCATGGGGTGTATCGTATACATTTTTAAGCACTCTTTTAGCCATGAATGAGGGACACTATCAAATGCTTTTTTGTAGTCAATCCATGCCATACTTAGATCTTCCCCTTTTTACAGTTTCCACTATGACTTTATTTAACAACAAATGATCCTTTGTTCCATATGACTTTCTTTTATTGCCCTTTTGTTCTACTGCCATACTTGAGTTTTCTTCTAAATGGCAATAAACTCTGTCAACATATTATACGTCGTTGGAAGGCAAGATATTGGTCTATAATTTTTAGGGTAGCTTGCAGGTTCACTCTTAAGTAGAAGCATTGTTCTTCCCGTTGTTAGCCAGGTTAGTGTCTGTTCTGGATGCTCATATAGATAGTTCTTACTCATGGCTAAATCTTCATGCAAAAATGTTAATATTTTTAACCAGAATTTAGGTACTGCATCTGGGCCTGGGGTTTTCCAAATAGAGGCTTTTCTTAACTTTGTTTCAGTCTCTCTAGCTGTTACTTCATCCCATTTCATATCCTGTACCTTTAAACTTCTTATTATTTTGTTTACTTCTTCTATCCATTTAGTATCTTTGTTATGTTCTACAGGATCTTCATAGATGCTTCTCAAAAATGTATCTATTTCTTCTTTTTTTGGCAGTCTTTCAATTCATTTTACCTTATTTCCCAATTCTCTATAAAACCTTTTTTGGGTGATCAATAAATTGCTTATTTTGCACTTTTCCTTTATATTTATCTTCATATCTTCTAAGTTTTTCTGCCTGTGCTGAAATTTTTAGTTTATTATTTGCAATAGTAAATGATAGATCCTGGTCTGTTCTAATATCGCATATTGCTTTTATTACATCTATCTTAGTATTTTTGTTGATCTATTCCCTCTTTTATAGTCTTCTAACAGTAACACTTCTTGTCTTAACTGCTTTATAATTTTCTCTATTCAATATTTCCATTATGGTATTCAATTTCTCCCCTTCCTTTCCCTCACTACCCTGTGTTCTTATGGTAGAACATTATCAGTTATAAATTTACCTGCACAGTACTATATCCTGTTTACTTCTGTTATATCACATGGATCTCTATGAACAGTGCTAATTACTGTGTTCATTTGTTTTCTCAAACTTCTGACCTTTGGGGTTTTATTAACCATCTGCAGTCTATTTCTTTCATTGATCTTGATATATCTGTCCATGTCTATTAAATCAAACAATTCTTCTCTTAGCTCAGTTTCTTCTAAACTGAGGGCACATTCTTTGTTTTGCACTTCCTGCTGGTATTCTGTAGAAGTTTCTGTAGCATTTTCCTGTGACACATTCTTATCAATTTCATCCTGTGCTGTCTGTTGCTCTATCATATAGGAACTCACTTGGCTATCACTCCTCAACATTGACAGCATCAGAGTTTCCACAGTTTCCTGTTCCTTTCCTTGCTGTCTAGCTTCAAATGAACATTTATACTGGTTTTCTGTGGAAGGTTCCAAATTATCTTCATATGGCACCTGACCAATTGCTTCTTGTTCCACTGGTCTCCCCCTTAATTTGGATGTCTGTTACTCTATCCTGTTGTGGTGCTTTCTGAATTAGATTTTCTATGCTGAATCCTTCATTTTGCAGGTACTCCATAACCTCAGTTTCCATTTCTTCAAATTTTCCATTGCTAATCTCCTTTTCTACTTTTCTTCTTTGTCTTCTTGTTTTTTGTATTGAAAGGTTTTCCATGTCAGGATTCCTTTGCCTGTATTTCTCTTCAAATATCTTTGGTGCTGCTCTTTTTGTATTGGATAGATGTGCTTTCTCATTTGCATAAATATTACACCATATTAAATCTCTTTTCTTTCCCTTGTCCACATTTCTTCTTCAGATGTTTCCTGATCTTCCTGTTTCCCCCTGTTTTGGGGACTCACTCCATCTTGCTGTGATGTAACCTGTGTTAGACCTTCTACATCAAATCCTTCACTTTGCAAACACTCCATAACTTCAACTTCTATTTTTTTTTAACTTGTGCTTTACTGACCTTCTTTTCTACATTCCATCTCTGTGATAATATTTTTTTATTGTGAAATTTTCCATATCTGGATGCCTTTGCCTGTATTTATCTTCAAATATCTTTGGAGATGCCTTCTTTACATTGATTAATTTGGCTTTCTCGTTTTACATAAATATTGCACCATATAAAATCTCTCTTTCTTTCCCATGTCCATATTTCTTTTTTATACTTTTCAAATATCTCTTGGTTTTGTTGTTTATATTTTGCATTTCCTTAGATGCTTTTTTTTCCAAACAGATCAAGGTTTCTTGATCTATATACTGTTTTTCACAAATCTGTTGTAACAAACAGAAATTGTCATTTGAAGCTTCTGACAGTTTTTCTTGCGGAAGTATTTTTCTTTCCTCTAACTTCTCTCTTAATCACTTTTATATCTTGTGTCTGGAAATTCTGGGCTTTTTGCATAATAGTAACAATGCATAATTTCTTTTTTATCCTCGATAGTCCACATTATCGTCTTTATGGCAATTCTTTGGCCTATCAATTTTTGTGATTTTTGTGGACTGCTACTTCCTTCTACAACGGGGGGGGGGGGGTTTCTCCCCCTGGGCCTGGCCTGGCCCCATTGTAGGAATATTTCTGTACTTTGAGGATTCTACACTGTCATCTTTTCCAGTCCTGGCCCCAGTGTGCCTACCAATATTGGGCACTTTTTTATCCTCTGTCTTCTGCACCCAACTATCTTTTTTAGTTTTTGACCTACTTCTGTCCATGTTATATCCTATATAAATACAGTCTATATATAAGTGTCGCCTTGGTGAGATTTTGCGAAAACAGGATCCGCTTCCTGAAGGTACTCACTAAGACTGAGGATTAGTTCAGTTTTAGCACTACTACTCTCCTTTGCTTGCTGACTTTTCATGTCTCCATTCGGACCCCCTCATCTCTCCATTCAAAATTTGGTTGACATTATGGATTACTTGGTAAATGTGCAGATCAAATTTTAGGTGTTCATCAGTAATGATTCTAAGTAATTTAGTGTGGTGGACTAGTTCAATTAATGTGCCATCATGTGGACTAGTTAAATTAATGTGCCATCATATGACTGAAAGTAAAGTGGGTTGATGTTCAGAGATAGAGGGAGCTGAACAGATTATTGCAGTGTCACCTGTGTACTAAATCAGAGTGGAGTTGGTTAGTGCAGTGGGCACTGATGAATATAGTGAAGAAAAGTGGGCCAAGGACAGATCCTTTGGGGACATTGACGGGGAAGGGGAGGAATGTAGATGAGGCTTATACCTATTTTGCACTCCAAGTTCTATGGTGAAGGTAAGATTTGAACCATATGATGGCTTTGTCTGATAAGCCTATCTTGGAGAGTTTATGAAAGAAAAAGGGGTGTGAGACAGTATCAAAAGCTTTACAGAGGTAAAAGAATATGGAGGAGACTAAAACATTTCTGTTCCAAAAAGTATTTGCAATGTTGAGAAATAAAAGGAGAGCTGTGTCAGTGCTGTGAGGGAGCCAGAAACCATGTTGGTATAGTGAAATGAGACTGTGGTTGAGGAGGAAAGCTAGCAGATTTAAGTGGATGCATTTCTCTAAGATTTTTGAGAGGGGAGATAGAATAATTATAGGTCGAAGTTAGAAATATCAGGAGATGGACTAACTCTGTGTAGTGGAAGATGAAGGATTGTGTTCCAAGTGGATAGTAAATATGCTTCCTGGACTGATCTGTTAATTAAGATAGGGACATAGTTTGCTAAGCTTTCAGCTGCTAGTTTTAGATATTCTGTATAGAGGTAATCTGGGGGTGTGAAGGTGACTTGTACTTTTTTGAGGTGCTGTTTGATGTTTTGGGGACTGTTTCAAAATTAAGAGTATTTTCAATATGGCATGATGGAACTGGATCTGGGCCTGTACTGTGGTCAGAGGTTGAGACAGACATAGCAGCACTGATAAAATGTGTTTTGAAGGAACAAGCTACAATAAAGTAAAAATCAGTAAATAGAGGGATATAATGTGTAGAATTACCTGGGTTTACAAGTTTAGAAATGGTAGACAAGAACAGTTTGGGTGATTTGATGTTGTGGTTCTGCTTGGAGAGGAAATACTTTTTTGTCTGAATTTATTTGGGCTTTGGTTTTATTATGAAGGTGACAGTAGTACTGGTAGTTATTTGTGGTCATATCCTTTTGCCAGGTTTTCCATAATTTATCTCATAGGATATGAGCTTTTTGGTATGTACAGTTTGGTAGATTTGAATCTTTTCTGTCTGAGTGGGGCAAAAAGTAGCGTAGGCAGAGGACGTCAGAGGTAGACTTCCCACAGCTTCAGATTTCTCAGAACCAAGGATTGATTTTTCTTTCCATCCACCAGGTCTTATCCAATGGTTCCCTTTCCTTTGCCTAATCATCCCATTCATTTCTCTTTCAACAGTGAGATCAAAGCACTCTCCAGTCAGGGCAAGAGCTCTATGGTCCATTTGTTCCCAGGCTGTAAGGCCTAATCGACCCATTTGTCCCCCCATATAGGGAGACCTGGATGGTAGGGAGCTGGCCAGGTTAATGGACTCGATGGACTCCAATCCCCTTGGATCTCCTACTCTCTATGGTGGTTTACTAGAGTTCCATTAGTAATGCCAGATATACAGAGCATGCATGCCTTCACATACATGCTAATTCCTAGCCTCTAGGCAGCTTGTTTCTGCAGGTTCAAGCTTCATAGGTGCAACACCTAGTGTTCTCTGTAGGCATCATCTAAGCAGTGGGCCAGAACTACCTTCCTCCCCAAAGGTGGGGAAAGTGGCAGTGGCCTCTCACATCCATCTTCCCCACTCTAGTCCCTTCAGTACTCATGCCACTAAGCAAATGCCGATCATCTGATTGTAGTCATGATGTTATCCTTTTGCACTACAAGACAGAGTGCAGCCAATTAGTGATTTTGTTTAATGGAACTTTAGAAAACTGGAAGTCAGCTTCAAAACCAAAGGCCGTCTGTTGTGAATAATCAGATGGGTGGATATATGGAGAGTATGTTACTGCTAATGTGAGAAGGAAGGTACTGAAGATTCAGTTATCACCTTAAGTTCTGTAAGAAGGTTTACATTAACATTTAGTTACTTACTGAGACTATACTTATTACTTTTGGATACGTTATTAATTTATTTCTAGAATCCTGTGGGACTACATAGAAGTATTACATTCATATTTTTAAACAATGACATAGTTATGTATAAATAAACAGAAAAAAACAAACTGTATTAAATTGTTGCATTATTTTCATATATTATAAATTACATGTATGTCTTCTTCTGAAAATTATCATTCACTCCAACATTACATAAATTGTTCAATTCATGGCTTCTCTTAAACTTAATTTTTCCTTCTGAAGATCATTCTGCATGCATTCTTCCCTCAAATTCCATTTATTTCTATGCAATTTGCTCATTCTCTTTTCTAAAGATCCCACTTCCAACACTTTTATCTGCTTTACAATGTTCAGTCTTCAATTACATGTGGTTTAAATGTTGTTTTCCATTTTCTAGTAATTGCTTTTTGGTAGCCGATTACACTAAACTTAGTAGATTATTGATATTGCTGTAGGAAAAGAGCACTGGTCTTGTTGATCAGTCATTTGCCAGTTTATAATCTGGTATACACTTATACTTTCCTCATGCTCTTTGGTGAGAAGTGGAAGTCATCCTAAAACCATTTTCACAAGGATAGTGCTTGACTTACAGGGATAACATAATGTTAATAAAATGCTGTCATACACAGCTTCATTCAGTAGGTGCTGTAACACCATACCACTATGCAATACAGAGGTCTGCCTCATGACATGATAAACAGCCCAACAGGTAATGGTCTTGCAATTGCACTGAGGTCATTTAGCAAAAAAGACTGAGGAGACTGACAGTGATTGCTATAATATAAGCAGTCTACTCTTAATGGGTAAAATTATGTAAATATAATTGCCAAGTGCTGGATTAGACCATAGGTTCAGCCACAAGCTGATAGAAAGCATACATTTCCAAGTACTCAGAGAAAAAAATGTCTTGGCTTCCTAGTGGAGGCATAAGTGCTCAAACAACAGTGAATTTTGTATTGTAGGTAGTTAAGAATTATCTGGAAGACTTCACCTATAGCAGTTTGGGAGATTAGTAAGAGTTTAATAGGGTAAGGCAATCTGGTGTTTAACAGAGTCACAAATAAGCTAATTGGCCTCATAGTCATTGCTTTTAAGGGATGCTGAAACCAACATACAGTCACTGATTTTAATATGTAAGCAGAATATCTCATCCTATCCTGCTTCCTGACCTCTGGCTTTGGAAGGCCTTGGAAGACTGCACTATGGCTAGGAGGACGGATTCTTCTGATTTTGACTAGGAGCCCATAATTCCAGTGATGTCGGTGTTGTTTATGGGGTCTATATTACATTGTCGAAGGTTTACAACTTTGAATCACTAGACATCAACCACTAGTGATCGAAATTTCAAAACATCAAACAATGTAAAAAAAAAAACAATGGAAAGTAAACTAAAAGGGTTTAATAAGAGGGGCAAGCCCCCCTGCACCCACCCCCCCCGTTACTTAAATATACCAACTCCGAGATTGCACTACAGCGTAGGAAAGGGAAACCTTCCCTTTCCTGCTCTTAATTCAATTAAAGTGTGATCTCAGAGTTGGTATATTTAGGTAGCGGGGGGCTTGCCCCCACCCTTCTTACAGCAGTTACTTTTGGGTTTTTTTGTTGTTTTTGGGGATTTTTTGTTACATTTTTGAAGTTTTGGTACTTTGATCATTTGGTGTCGACTATATGGTGTTCGAAGTTCTGAAACTTCAATAATGTAATAATGTCCTATCATGTCTTGTTAATACAGACAGTGAATGTGGGGTACTATGGGCTAAGGTGGAACTAGAAGTAGATGCTACTTCAGTGGCTGCTCCATTATAGGAGTGGACCTCTGTAAGGTGACTGGGACTGCAGATCATGGGAATGGGTCACCCCACAAACTATAGGCAGACAGCTCTGTTGTTGTAGAAATGAAAGGATACAAAGGAAATATAGGAGAGTATGCCTTACCAGTTAAAAGAAGAACCATAAGGATGCAGAATGAAGTCACAGTTAGGCTGCTGCATTAACATAATTTGCATACGTAGAGTGGAAGTTCAGTCTAGAACAAATAGTACACTAACCCATATGTGGTGATATTAAGTCGCTGTGATGATCAGTGAGATCAGTGTTAGACTGATCATGCCTGTGTAAACCTAAAAGGGTATTTCTTATAATGCATGGGGCAGTACTGAGTTAGTAGTAATATGTGAGCTGACTATGATCCTGACAACATGCGCATGTTGTTTTTCTGCACGTGTGTGTGTGTGTGTGTGTGTGTGTGTGTGTGTGTGTGTGTGTGTGTGTGTGTGTGTGTATGTCTGCGTGTGCAAAACTGGTGCAGAAAATTAATGCAACAGATGAATAGACACCAATTCTGCTCTTCCAAGTGTCTGACATGTTAAACATAGCGTGGAGCATGACATGATGCCATAATGGGAGATGCTTTAGTTAAGAATTAACATAAATGAAGAATTAAGTGCTAATGTGTTTGGCAATGTTGGACTCCTTAAATATGAGCTAGTAAAGACTTGCTTGAAACCTGGTGCTGTTCCTTGCACCCTCACTATTCTGTGAATAGCACTTTTTCCCATCCTTTCTAAAGCAGATGCTGAGTTAAATCAAACACAGTTCCCTATGGTAATTGAAAATGCTACTGAACCTCTAGACAACTGTACTCCAGTGGTGCCAATGATACAGAAAAGTTGCAAAGTGAGAATTTGTGTTGACTTAAATGTCTAAATGATGCAGTGAGGAGGGGACATTTTATCTTGCCTTCCATGGAAGACATAACTTCCATGCTGAGTGTAACAAGATTATTCTCCATATTACATGGTCAGATGGGGCTGGTGTTTGATTCACACCTTTACCAGTCAATGTAAAAACAAATGACAGTGGTAGACAGATGGAGTGTAAATCCCACCCCTGCCAGCTAATATGAATTGCCACCAAGGATATGGTCTTACAAATCCTATCAGTGTTTTGAAATAAGTTAAAGTATACAAATGGCACACAGACATAAATCACTAAGTAGTTTGCTAAGTGCAACTTAGTCATATGAGCATGCTGGAAATCTGCACTGCTTTCCTGGGTATGGTCCTTCACCATCCACACCAGGAACAGAGTTCCAACTGAATAGCTCACTAAACAGAGTATTTGGCTTAGCTTTCCATTGCAGCTTCGGTGTTCACTTGCCCACAATAACTGTACTTTAAAATGAACTGTTACATAGGTTCATAGGTAATTACTAGGCTAATGACCCATGGGTCCTTTTTAAGTCTATCAGAAATCACTCAGAAGTCACTAAAGACATTAAAATTTAATAAGAAGCTTTCAGGCTATCCACCCTTCATCAGCACATAGAAGTATCAAATTCATCACATTTAAATAGAGGTATAATTAAAGTCACATGATCAAGCCAGCCATACACATTACACATACACATTCGCATCAATTAGTTCTTAAATTATGCACAAATATATACACACACATATATATATATATATATATATATATATATATGGGTCCTCTTCAAATTACCGAAACGTCAGTTCGCCGACACGCAGAAGAGGAACGCGAAAGGACCGACAACGCAGTTGACCAACATGCTGAAATCCCGACAGCTGGAAGACCGACAAGGGGAACGTGTAAGCGCGACTTGGTAAGTATGCGATAGTGAGGGATTTTGGATTAGGGAGCGGACAGGTAAGTGTGCAATAGTGAGGGATTTAGGGTTAGGGTGTGTGAAAGGTGAGTGTGCGGTAGTGTCGGAGTTAGGGTTTGGGTAATGTAAGTGTGTGTTAGTGACGGGTTTATGTTTTAGGGTGGGCTAAGTAAGTTAGGAATAGGGTGCAGGTAGGGTACGTGTCTGGTACTGTCGGACCTTAGAGTTAGGGGTGGGTTAAGTGAGTTAGGGTTAGGGTGCAGGTAGGGTAAGTGTGCGGTAGTGTCGGACCTTAGGGTTAGGGGTGGGTTAAGTGAGTTAGGGTTAGGGTGCAGGTAGGGTAAGTGTGCGGTAGTGTCGGACCTTAGGGTTAGGGGTGGGTTAAGTGAGTTAGGGTTAGGGTGCAGGTAGGGAAGTGTGCGGTAGTGTCGGACCTTAGGGTTAGGGTTTGGGTTAGGTCTAGTGGATATGTAATGTAGTGTAATGTGTTGTTTACGTTTAGTGTGTCGGTGTAATGGTGTTCGGTGTTTTGCATGGTCGGTATTGTGTGTTGTCGGTTATTTGGTGTCGGTGGTTTGTGTGTATGCGAACTGGCGTGTCGGTGTTCTAAAGTAGACCCATATATATATATATATATATATATATATATATATATATATATATATATATATATATATATACACACACACACTTATCAGCATGTTCAAATACTGTACTACTTATCACTAGTTACTACTAAATATATAAAAATATAAAATCAACAATAATGTTGAAAATTTATAATATTAAAATATTGAAAATCAAAATGTCAGTATAATAATTCATCATATAATTTCTCTCTGCCTTTTTATCAATACAGGTTTCAAACTAACAGTACTATTCAAGCCTGGTGGTGTATCGGCTTGTAACTTTACTATCCATTCATATTCCCTTAATTCTAAAATATTATTTAAATCACCCCCTCTTAACCCTATATTCAACACATTTATACACCTAAACTTAAATGTATGTGTCTAAAACTCCATAATGTGTCTATATAAACCATTTGTCTGTACTTTCCTTTTTATTTCTGACCTGTGTTCTATTATACGGTCCTTTAACTTCCTCATCGTCTTTCCTACATAAAATGCCACACATTGTGTACATGTCGCTAAATATACTAATTTTGTCGTATTACAATTTGCTTTACAGTGAAAACTAAACTTTTCCTTAGTAACAGGGTGTTGAAAGCATTCAGTTGACTCAAGAATATCTATGCAACATGTACAATTGTGGCACTTATATGTTCCCACTCTACTTTGTAACATCACCTCCTCATTCTTAAAATCTTTATAACACAGCATCTGTTTAAGTGTCTGATGGTTTCTATATGCAAATCTGGGTTTCAGACCTATCAGATCTTTTACCTCTGGCATTGCCATTAATATTATCCAATTTTTTTCTATAATTTTACATACTTCCTTCGTATTCCCGTTATAGGTAGTTGCATATCTCACGATACTATTATTTTTACTTATTCTGTTACGACAGCCCGAAAATGCCCAGCAAGACAGCTCGTCGATAGATAGAATGATGTGGATGCAAAAAGGTACTGTTAACTTGTCAAAAGAAGACTTAACAAAAGAACATTACAGTTTATTAGAAAATGGTTTAAAGTTTATTCCGTTTGCTAGAGACAATGTGGTGAACGCAATAACGGATGTAAAACTATTTGCGAGGAACTTAACGTTGAAGTTGATTTTTAAACACTCTAATGATAGTAATTATAGTTGTAAGAGGTTGAGTACTTTCATGCCACAATTGTGTCCAGTGATATTGGCCTTTACGAATATAGTAGAAATGGAATTGAGGGGTCTGTATGCAAAAAAGAATATGAATAATTATTATAACTTGTCATATAAAGAATATAAAGCCCTACAGCAATTAAAAAGTAATGATGGAATAATTATTAAACAGGCAGATAAGGGTGGGGCGACTATAGTGATGGACAAGATAGATTATATGAATAAGTTTAAGGACTTTTTGGCAGATACAACAACATTTAAAAGAGTAACTTTTATGGAAATAAAAAATCATGTATCACAAGTAAATATGACAGTGTATGATATGCAATTGAGTCAAGATATTTCTATGGAGTTACTTAATTACTTTACAGTACCTTGCCCTAAAATACCACAAATATATGGGATACCTAAGATCCATAAATCCCTGGAAGATCCGCCTTTGAGGCCTATAGTCTCAGGTAAAGGCTGGATAACCGAACCTATATCAAAATACTTGCAGAAAGTACTATCTAAATATTTGTCTAAATGTACTAGCATTATAAAGGATGCAACACATTTTTTGCAAAAGCTCAGTATGTGGCATGAAAAAGAGACCAACTGTAGTTATTTATTTGTAACGCTTGATATAGTGTCATTATTTACTGTCATTCCCATAGATTATGGGGTGGAAGCAATAAGGAGTTTGTTATTTATAGAATCAGCTTTACAACCACGTGAAATTGAAGATATTTGTCTGCTCCTTGAGTTAGTGTTGACCAAAAATATGTTTATATTTGATAACACTCCATATCAGCAAATAACAGGTGTAGCCATGGGTACATCTGTAGCGAACACTTTTGCGAATTTGGTTTTATATCACTGGGAAAAACAGTATGTGTTAAGTGATATTAATAAGCTTAATAACAATGTGAAATGTTATTGTAGGTTTGTGGATGACTGTTTTTTTGTTTGGACTGGAACATCTGCAGAATTGGAAAGTTATGTTACATATTTAAACAATACTACCAGTTTTTTGAAATTTAAGATGAACTTTTCACCCCAGAATATAGTGTTTCTAGATGTAAATTTGTATAGGAAACAAGATAAGGTAGAAACTATGGTCTATAAGAAAGAAGTACATGTGGCTAGATACTTAAAAAGGAGTAGTATGCATGCTTCGCATACATTCAAGGGAATTCTTAAATCACAGTTAATAAGAGTTAGTAGATTAAATACAGAAGACAGTAATTTTATAGATCAAGCTAATAAAATGAAGGAAGAATTTATAAAGAATGGTTATCCAATACAAAGTATAAATAGTACATACAATGAGGTGTTTTAAGGAAGGAAAGATAGATATAGACCCACTTTGAGCTGTACTGGTTTAGAGTCAACACATGAAATGGCCCTACAAAGAATAAGTAAAAATAATAGTATCGTGAGATATGCAACTACCTATAATGGGAATACGAAGGAAGTATGTAAAATTATAGAAAAAAAATGGATAATATTAATGGCAATGCGAGAGGTAAAAGATTTGATAGGTCTGAAACCCAGATTTGCATATAGAAACCATCAGACACTTAAACAGATGCTGTGTTATAAAGATTTTAAGAATGAGGAGGTGATGTTAGAAAGTAGAGTGGGAACATATAAGTGCCACAATTGTACATGTTGCATAGATATTCTTGACTCAACTGAATGCTTTCAATACCCTGTTACTAAGGAAAAGTTTAGTTTTCACTGTAAAGCAAATTGTAATACGACAAAATTAGTATATTTAGCGACATGTACACAATGTGTGGCATTTTATGTAGGAAAGACGATGAGGAAGTTAAAGGACCGTATAATAGAACACAGGTCAGAAATAAAAAGGAAAGTACAGACAAATGGTTTATATAGACACATTATGGAGTTTCAGACACCTACATTTAAGTTTAGGTGTATAAATGTGTTGAATATAGGGTTAAGAGGGGGTGATTTAAATAATATTTTAGAATTAAGGGAATATGAATGGATAGTAAAGTTACAAGCCGATACACCACCAGGCTTGAATAGTACTGTTAGTTTGAAACCTGTATCGATAAAAAGGCAGAGAGAAATTATATGATGAATTATTATACTGACATTTTGATTTTCAATATTTTAATATTATAAATTTTCAACATTATTGTTGATTTTATATTTTTATATATTTAGTAGTAACTAGTGATAAGTAGTACAGTATTTGAGCATGCTGATAAGTGTATATATATATATATATATATATATATATATATATATATATATATATATATATATATATCTGTGTGTATATATTTGTGCATAATTTAAGAACTAATTGATGTGAATGTGTATGTGTAATGTGTATGGCTGGCTTGATCATATGACTTTAATTATACCTCTATTTAAATGTGATGAATTTGATACTTTTATGTGCTGATGAAGGGTGGATAGCCCGAAAGCTTCTTGTTAAATTTTAATGTCTTTGGTGACTTCTGAGTGATTTCTGAAGAACTTTGCGATTTGTCAACAGTTTGTCCTTTTGTCCTTTTTAAGTCTAACCACACTTCCCAAAGGGAAAATTAAACCCTGTACTTTGTGATTGTAACCATTATGCAACACCCCCAACTTCACACAGGCACACATGCTCATCCAAGTCTGGTAATATTCTCCAGCACTACAGCATACCCTGTGTCTCATAGTACTAGACTGCCACCTACCCAGAATACCAACTGAGGGACCTCTCCAGTTATAAGTTCATGCTAGTTAATAACTCAAATAATTACAAATACAAATTATAGTGTGTAGCAGGGCAGTCTAGATAATTAGAGGTAGACACCAGCACTTTGTCACCCTTTTGTAATAAATATTCCCTGGGATTCATTAACAATCATGTAGGCTTCACATGAAGCCTACAAGATTACACCATGTTAGCACAATGAGCAACAGCACTCACTGTATATGTACACTCACTACTCTTCACACTTACTGTTTCCAAGCACCATTTTGTGACCTGCACTCATGAAATGGTGCTGAGAAGCATTAGCACACAATGTAAAGAAAACTCCTTACCTGTAGGCAAATGTATTATGCGAGCATGCACAGACAGCTTATATGAAGTAAGGGCAAGTGGATTAAAAGAAGTTAGATGCAGGGGACATGAAACTGGGAGAATGCACACAGAATGCAATGTTTAATGTGACCAGGTAAGTAGGATGGCAGAGTAAACATAAAAAATGTACTTGATTAATGCATTCAAATGTGATGATGTCATAACATTTTCAACAGAAAGACGTCCATACTGATGGTAATAATAAATTATTGATGGTAATAATAAATTCTGTATGGCATAATGCCAGATTGTCATATAGAGTGATTGGGTCTGTGTTCAGCACTTTCTTGTGTGTTTGTGTTATTTACCTGCTGTTATGCAGTGTTCGCTGTAATGTCTTGTGAGCATGCCCAGTATAATCATGTAGTAGATATGTCCCATTTACAAATGGAGACCTTGAACTACTCCAGTGTCATCAGATCTCTGTTAAACATTAATGCCACTCATAATATCCATACTATTAATACTGTATTCTGTGTAAATTTTCCCACTTTCATGTCCCCTGCATGTAACTTCTTATAATCCACTTGCCCTTACTTCATATCAGCTGTCCACACATTATTGCCATTATTGAATATGACATGTATATACAGAGAATGTATGCATGATAACTGACTGTAGTGCTATATCCTCCACTTCATCTTCTATTAACAAGGCACGAGATGTGTGATGTGCAGTTACTGTGTCATGCACAGCAGAAAGGGACAAGTTTTACCATTTCTGTCATTGGACACCCATAGAAGGGGGGGGTATGTTACCTTTACACATTTAATAGACAAGCATGACGATGTACATCATAAACAGTAATATAATACACTCAAACTACACAAGTGACAAATGACAACACAGATCTTATAACATTGCAGTAGTTTGAGGTCGCCATTTATAAATGGAACACATCTACTACATGATTATACTGGACATGCTCATAAGACATTACAATGAACACTGCCATAACAGCAGGTAAACAACACCAATACACAAGAAAGTGTCCAAACACAGGCCCAATCACATTTTATGATTATCTGGCATTCATGCCATACAGGAAGACATATTATATACGTCCTCATGTCCTACAGAGCTGTACAGTGTGACAAAAACAATTACAAAACTACATAAATGTTTGGAGGAAGACTTATTTGGAAATTAAGTATTGCTGGTGAAAAATCAATGATGTACTCAAAATTTGCATTTTACCAGATTTGAACACATGCCAGAACAGATATCAGAAAGTTGCGTACCAATCTGAGAAGCCACAGAAATAGACATATTGCCCATGCCAAGATGAACACATTTGAAGGGCTTACAGCATCTCCCTATTGTAATGAGTATGGTCCCCTTCCATGGGGGTGATGCCTTAAACATGTTGTCCTCTGACTGTGCCATAAACTCTTTCTTTGCCTAAGCCACTCCTGTCTGACACAGTTATCTGATAGACAGATACCACCAGATTCAAACCCCTGCCTATCATACTACACACTCTACAGAGTTGTGCATTGACTACATCTGACATGCAACATAGCAATGAATCTTGTCATAAATAAATTAAATTAATGTGTGAAGTAATAAAAGAGATTTGAGGATAATTTGTACAATGTCATTTTGTCAAAAAGATGAAAGAACTATGTTAATGTTCACACAGCTGTGAGCAGTATACTATTAATGTTTTAAGCCAAGGAAGCTGTTCCTGTTGTTTGTATGGCAACATTGTCCAAGAATTAAAACTCACTGTATCTGTGTTGGTATGCTATACAAGCCATTACTGAATGCATGAGATGCAGGAGCACTCACACTATGTCAGCTGCAGAACAACAGCTCGTATTTCTTTCTCCAATGTACAAGATATGAATAATAACATCATAGGTTCATAGGTGTGTACTAGGCTAATGGTCCTGGAGCCTTTACAAGCCTAGCCCATAGAAATGCCCTGACATCGTGCCGCCCAATGTTAGTTCCCAGTGCTTCTATCAAGTAGAGCCACTGGAGTGATCCCTAGGGTGAACTTTCTATTTCCCATCCACTCATCAAGATTTGTCTTGAAGAGGGCCAGTGAGGTGCTCTGCTTGACATGCATGAGAAGTCTATTCCAGAGCATGGGCAGTCTCTGGGTTATGAACCTGTCTCTCCAGTATGTTCTCTTGATTGTGGTAATGAGGTTGAGGTCTCTGGAGTGTGTAGTGCGGAGGAATTGGGATTTCTTTAGATGCAGAATTTCTAACAGAGCTGGGTCAGACATGGCTTTGTAAGTCAAGCAGAGATCACCTCTTAGTAGACAATATGAGACAGAGAATAGCTAGAGTTTTTTGAGTCTATCCATGTAGGACATGTGTTTAAGGGCTAGGATCCTCTTCATGAGGTACTTTTGTGGCCTTTCCAGCTGTTGCATGTGTCTAGTGAGCTACATGCCAAATTGGTTATTATACTCAATGACTGGCCTAATGAGGGAAAAGTAGAGAGAGATGCTGATCTCTTTCTTCCTGGATGCAAAAACCTTGGTAATGAGATGTGCCACACAGAAGAACTTTCTGACCACAGTGGCAATGTGGTGGCTGAAGGAGAAGTTGCTGTCAACCTGTGTCCCCAGATCTCTTATAATGCCTTCAGTGTTCTGTGGGTCCCCATCGATGTGATAATTAGTGGAAACTGATTTTATTCCAAAGGGGATGATGACACATTTTTTGGCATTAAGCTCAAGGCCATGGTTTTGACTCCATTCATTGGTCTCAGTGAGGCCTTTCTGTAGGATGTCTACATCACTTGGGGAGTTAATAATGGCTCCCAGCTTGCAGTCATCTGAGAACTTGGTCAGCCAGAGTCCCTCCATGTTGGCCTGGACTTCTGAGAAGTAGATGCCAAATAGGAGAGTACCCAGGACTGATTCCTGTGGGACTCTGCTCATGACTGGTCAGCAGTTTGACTTGGAGTCAGCTACTTTCACACTGTGGGTTCTATCTGTGAGCCAATTTGCAACCCACCTAGTGATATAGGGGTTGATGCCTAGTTTGGTGAGTTTATCAATAATTCCAGAGTGGGCAATGGTATCAAAGGCCTTGGCCAGATCAAGGTAGGCTGTATGAACTGCCTTGCACTCATCCACAGCTCTGGTGACTGACTCAAAGAAGTCAACCAGGTTGAGCAGGTATGATCTACTTTCACAAACACAAATTGCATGTGATCTAGAGTTTGGAGACTCCCTATATCCTTGTTAATTAGGTCCATGATGATGCGCTCCATAGCCTGACATATAAGAGTCATCAGGCAAATGGGGTGATAATTCCCAGTGTCTGTAGTTACTCCCCCTTTATGGAGAGGGATGACTGTAGCAGTGAGCCATTCGGTACGGACAAAGCCTGAGATGAGGCTGTGATTGAACAGGGCACACAGATGTGGTGCCATTTCACTTTGTAGTTCATGTAGAACAAATTCAGGGATATTGTCGGGTCCCATAGAAGCTGTATTCTTGGCCTTGGACAATGCAGCTTTAACCTGTGCTGCAGTAATGCTGGGTGTCTTGCATTTCTCTGGTATTGTGATTGGTCCTTTGTGGGGGGGGGACAGGTAAATTTGGCAGTGAATCTGTTGGCCAATATGTTGCCAATATCTGTTGGCTCAGTATAGGAGGTACCATTGTGCAGTAACTCAGAGCAAACCTGGGTATTGCCATGGAGATTCTTGATATAACTATAGAAGGCTTTCTGGTTGTTTTTAGTGTCTGCTGCACTTCTGCCTTCATAGCTGGCTTTAGAGGTTTTGATGAGGGATCTCAACTTTTTGTTGATGCTAATAAGGAAGTTTTTCCAGTCTTGGGACTTCACCTTTTTCCTGCAACAGTTTATTCCTTCTGTTGTAGAGTTTATTAATGGCAGAGAACCACCAGACTGGCTTAATGTCTTTGGAGGAGAGTGTCTTGGTTCTCTTGGGTATGGCTAGTTCCATGCATTTATGTACATGTTCATACAGTGCATTGGTGAATGATTCAACAGTCAGGCATCTATTTTCCATTGACATGGATGCCGTGAAGTTACCCACCTCTGTTTTTAGGAGCCCAAAGTCAGCTTTGGAGAAGTTTTTCATAGTGGTTACCTTTGCGGGGGGTGTGGGTGAGATGTGGATTTCCATGGTGATTAGTTTGTGGTCGGATCCAACCAGAGAGGAATTGACTATTGGTGTAGAGCAACAGTTGCCCATGTTAGTAATAACCAGGTCAAGGATGTTGCTTCCTCTAGTGGGGGTAAGAATGAGCTGGTCCAAGGCATTGGAACTGATGAATTCCAGGAAGCATTGAGCCAGTGTACTGGTGCATGAGTAGTTTTCCCAGTTGATGTAGGGGTAGTTGAAGTCACCTAGTATGAGAGTGTTGATTGGACCCTAATAGTTTCCAAGGTGCTTAGGAATGTGGAGTGAGAGTCTTGTGATATGGTTGGGGACCTATAGAAGGCTGCAACCTGAATCGCCATCTTACCCAATATTAGTTTTACCTGAAATATCTTAGATGCGTTATGCTTGGCTACTAGTCTGGAGGTGTGTATATCCTTTACGAATATGGAGACACCAACCCATTTGGAGCTTTGGTCCATGTTCTGAGGCCAAAAGGTGTGGAATGAGTTATAGCCTGGTAGCACAGGGGTGCTTTCTGCTGCTTTAAGCCAGGTCTCCATTACAGCACAAATGTCGATGTTCTCCATTTTGAGAAGTGCTTTGAGCAAGTGCAGCTTCAGATTTAGACTTCTAGCATTGAGCAGCATGACACTCAGATTGTATTTATTTATAGCTATTATGGTGGTAATTTGATCTTTGGAACATTGCCTAAAAAGGCACTATAGGGGTGGCAAGAGCCTTAGCTAGTATCAGGAAACCCAGGGGTGACAGATGCAGGCCATCTCTGGCAAAGCATCGAGGTCTGTCAATCATGTCATCCCTAGCACACAGATACTGGATCCCCTTAGAATGACACCAGAAACTTAGCCAATTGTTGAAGTCAATCATTTTCTGCTTGTACTGCAGTATCATTCTGGGCAACAGTAGGATGCTGCTCAGAGCTAGGGTCATACCTGCCTGGGCCACATAATCTGAGATCTCCTCCATGTCTCTTTTCATGTTGTCCAGGGAGATGCATCTCAGGTCATTCATACCAACATGGACAGTCACAGAGTCACACTTGTACTTGTTGTGGAATGACCTGAGTGTCTGTGTTATGTGTTGGATTCTGGCACCTGATAGACAGCTGACTGTTACCTTCTCCTTATTCAACCTAGTGAGTGGGACATCAGTGTGCCTCACTATCAAGTCATCTATGATTAGTGTACTGGGCAAGTTGTTTTGCCTTAGGGGCTTAGGTTGAGGGGCACAATGTGTAGGTAAGCTATGTGTCTTGTGGTTTGTGCTGTGTTCTGGTGGTCGAATGGGCTTCTGCCTTGGAGGTCTCTGCTGTTTGTGTAGATTTCTATTGAGAACCTCCGCGAAGGTGGGTGTGAGGTTTGTGTTTTTATGAAAGAGCTGTGATGGTGGGTGTTCTGGAGGGCTATGTGTTGCATGTGGTGTGGCACAGGTGTTGACCTTCTCCTCTTGACCAGCTATTATGATCTTGGCTTGAGAGTACATGGCTTCCAATTTGGATGAATAGTGCATCTCTCACAAGTCTGAGTGTTGGGGGGTAAGAGGACAGGGCTGTCTGTGTACATGAGGCAGTTGCTACACTGCCTCAGAATGCCCAAGTTCACTAGGTTAATAGGAGAAAGCACAGGGAACTGACCTTTAGACATGCCAGGAGGGATGGTCATTATTACTAAGTACTGAAGCTGTTTCCTTATATATTCCTTTTACAGGAAAAATGTCACTCAAGGTGTCTGAGTCTGTACAGAGCACTACCAAACACTTCAGGGGAAACTAATGCATAGACCCCGAAAATTTAAGGATGAAGTATTTAGGCAGATATTCTGAAGTTAGAAAGAAATCAAATAGTACTTAGTGAAAAATAAAGAATTAGCTTGTCAAGAATGATGAAAAGAGGGGAGTTGCATGAATGGCTACTGCCTGGCTACTACTAATGCTGGTCTCAGCACTGCTTCACTCTGTTGGGATACAATATTCCTTTGCTTCTTCTCTCACCAGAAGCAAAATGTTAGCACCTATCCCAAGAAGAGAACTGTTTGGTGATCCACAGTCTTGTCCCAGATGATGCAAGGGTCTGCAGGCTTGTAGCCTTTTTTGGTAGATGCCTCGAATAGCAACAGGACCAATCAGGTACGTTAAGCACAGACATTCACTTTCCAACCAGAAAGAGTCAGGAATCAATACACTCTGCTCCTGCTCTCTTCAGGATCAGAATATAAGCACAGATTCCAAGCTGTCACCTATAAAGCAGTTATTAAGCGTTCTGGTGATCAGCAGTCTCCAGGAAATAATGTAACTGCAGTCCTTCTCTCATCAGGAGAAAACAGAAGCACTAATCCCAAGATGACTACTGAGAAGCAGAATGCGGGTTCTCCAATAACTGGTGGTCTTGCAATAGATCCTTAAAGGTAAGATGAGAAAAATTGGGTACTTACGTATTATCGCAACCACATTCCCGAACAACTCGCTTAACTCATTTTGTAATCAGAAAAGAAACCCCTTTCTGTGAAGAACTCAATATAGCCATGAATTACAACCTTGTTGGATAACAGTAAAACTTAGACAGAAAAAAAAACGGAATCACCGACTCTGTAACATTGATCTCATTGTGGAGCTTTTCTCCAAGAGTCTTTGTTGAAAAATGGGTTACTGTCTAGTTGCACATTCATGGTAAAAAAATGCGAAATAGATAGATTAACTTTTATTTTTTTCCCTTGTTCAGTGAAATGGTGGGGTTGTAGTAATGCAAAACAAGCCATAAAATTATTTTAACCCTGTTCTGTACCTGTTAGGACGAGTGTCAAGGTAGCTGCTGTGAACAAGCATTGGGATACCTTTACTTCCTCATCAGTAGTCACGGAAGCAAGCCAGCAGTCACAAAAGAGAAAAAAAATGGAGAAACAGAGTGGTGTTGAGGGAAATGAGTGCAACTTGTTTGACAAAGTAAGCCAGCAACACCTGTACTTTACCTTCTCATGATTAAGTACAGCTCCAAATGCGGCACCACTAATGACACATCTGTAAAAGCAGCCATATACTTTTTTCTCAATAAATCATGCTGCTAAAGGATGTTAACAAAGAAGAAGATTTTTGCCTCTATTCCTTTTTTTGTTTCAGAAGCAAAGTGATACAAGAGTAATAATGACCTTACACAACCCTTATGCCCTTTAACATAAACTTATTTTGCGGTCACTGCAGGAATTATACCGGGTTAGGAACGTGGTTGTGATAATACGCAAATACCAAAAAATTGTTTATTCTAAACATTGCAGTGTGCACTACAGGAGTTAGATGTGAAAGTAGGTAACTTAAGTTTTCTCTCTCTAAAAGGTTAAGTTTTAGTGGAGCGTCACTATTTTTAAAACAGCAAGATAGATTGAAAGGGGGTGGTCAATTTTGTATTCTGGTACTATGGAATACAGTAGGATGGCCAATAAATTTAAATAGTTGAAGGGGAGTGATTTCACTAAATAATAACTTTGTGCTTACTCACACCAGCCAGTAAAAGCAGAGAGGAAATGAGATATAGGGTCAAATTAACCTAAGGGGAAGGCAACTAGAAAGACAGTGGTGTTTAAGAACACAACAGTAACTGGGTGAGTGGGTGGAGAAAATTTCTGTCTGACTCACAAGAGACAGAGTTGTGGTCTCTTTTCAAGTTTTAATATGCAGTTAAAAGCAGAATACAAGTAAAACACAGTGTAAAGAAAACAAATCACAGTATACAAAATAGAAAAAGGCAAAAAAGTAATATAAAATACAACAAATTAAAAGCAAACTAACCTTTCTTTCACAGCAAACTGTAGCAGAGTCTGGGTGAGCCTTTCCAGTAAAGCTCTGAAATGTTTTATTTTACCCCATAAATAGAAGATTTAGTTCCTAGCTCCACCCTCTCAGTTCACAGATAATTAACCTTAACTGACCTGGTCTGACTTATGTGTGACTCCTTAATTGACCCTTTCTAATTTCTGTCTGACTAAAAAAGAGAGAGAGCTGTGGTCTCTTTTCAAGTTTTAATATGCAGTTAAAAGCAGAATACAAGTAAAACACAGTGTAAAAAAAACAAATCACAGTATACAAAATAGAAAAAGGCAATACGTAATACAAAATACAACAAATAAAAAGCAAACTAACCTTTCCCTCACAGCAAACTGTAGCAGAGTCTGGGTGAGCCTTTCCAGTAAAGCCTGCTGTGTGTGTACGTCAGTACATTCATATAATGTTGCCTTTTGCTGGAATTGAACAGCAAGCTATGTAAATCCACCACCTATCAACATGTATATGAATCACAAGTGCCACAGTGAAAAGCTTAAGAAAGCTGTGAGACTCCATCTATGTGAAGTCATTATATCATATGATTGTGCTGCACTTTGTATGAGATAAAAGGGCTGGGGGAGTTTTTGACAACTGTAATTGTACATATTACAACACTTGTGGATGTCATTCATGCATAACAGCATGAGAACAAATAATGCCTGTAGTCAGTCATTATGGGATTTGAACACCTGACTATGTGACAACAGAAGCTACATGATATTGGGAAGAATGAGCACACCATTGTGCAAGTGGTGTGACAGTTGTGGGTGATTTGGGTCTTTGAAGCCATGCCATCATATTATAGCTGCAAGGAATTTGTGCACCTGTAATTTCTTTAAAACACTGCTGCTATATGTATCTTTCTTACACTGCATTGTCTGCTGCTAGGTATACCCAAACACACATGATGCATAATGCAGTCATCATTGTGACATGAGAACAGCAATCATGCATGATGTGCAGATAATCATGGATTCAGACATTTACCTTACTAAGGCAACAGCATACGGAACATTGTGTCATGTCCTCACACCACAGGAGAAGCCTTAGTATTTCCCATGAGAAAGCTAAATGTCATCCCATGGCATCATCACTATTCAGTAAAGCATTTCTGTGTAAAGAATTAGCATAGTTTGTTGTAATATAAAATCCCAGCCATACATGTACACAGCAGATAGCTGGATGACAACATTGTTACCTACCTGCACATTCACAGGCATACTAACACAAGTGTACCTAAGGAGTAATGGCTGGATTTGAACAGACTACTTAAGATTGGGACTATATCAGAACATCAAAAGTTCACATTTTCAAATGTTCTTACATCGACCCCTAATTAGCGAATGCTGATAACATCGAACATTCAGAATAGCGATTTTTTTCCTAGGGAAAAAAATTGCTGTTCCAAAAAACATACACAAAACACAAGCACACCAAACAAACAGCAATCCATACACATACACTCAAAATCTTACAGCTAACCCTACACTAAACTGTACAAACATCACTGACTATCCACTTACCTTAACCCAAACCCTAACCCTAAGGTCAGTCACTATCGCACACTCACCTCACCCACGCCCTAACCCTTACTCACCTAACCTGCCCTAACCCTCACATCCACACAATCACACACATACCTCCCTCACACCCTAACCCTAACTCACCTAACCCATGCCCAATCGCACACTTACCTGAACCCACTCCGTAACATTCCACCACAGTGCTGAAAATAGCGAAACGACAGAAACGGAGAACTAAATTCTTTCCCTAGGAAAAAATTCAGTTATCTGTCGTTTCACTATTTTCAGCATTCACTGAATAGAGGTCGATGTAAGAACATTCGAAAGTATGAACTTTCAGTGTTCTGATATAGACACCCTAAGATTAGAAGGTACAAAACACGGTCTGAATTGCAAGTGCCACAGAAGATGATGTTTTACAATTGTAACAATGCACATTTCAATGGATGACATCACCATTTATTCATATGTTGATGTTCTTAAAAAATTAATTAAGGTGGTTGACAATTACAGTAACACTGCACAGCTACATATACTATATGTATTATAAGTCTTTTCTTCACAGCATAACAGACAAACACACATGCACACTAGTCAACCATTGCTGGATTCAAACCCCCTCCCCTCTGCATTTACTCAGTCTAGAGAACACAGTAACAACAGCCAGCACCCCAAGATAACTCATTATGACTACTGTGATATTGTTTATTTTTGATATCATGATGTAAGCATTGTTCTTCCAAAATTAGGTATTGCCTGGGGATAATACAGATTTATACGGTAGTCTTCTGCCATTGAAAATGTGTCAACTAACTGGAAGTTTACATAAGGAGTGTTGTCATGGTGACAGTTTTACATAACAGTACACAGAGTCACATTCATTAACTAGTGTTGGATTTGAATCCTCCACCTGTCTAATCACACAATCTGTAGAAAAAGGAGTTAGCTGCAAACACCACAGGTGAAATCTGAGTTGCAAGGACACAGAGTGCACTTTTGACATGATGAACTCATCAGTGTGATGCAGAAAAGATGTTTTTGGTAACAGTAGGACAAGGACCTCTCCCATGTTAAAATCTTTTCTTGACTGGAAGTTGATATAGCACATCAGTTTAAGAAGCTATACATGACTGATATTGTAGACACACACAAGTTCCCCACTGTGAGATTTGAACCTCCTAACTATCTAGTTATACAATCTAGGCAACACAGTACTAGTTGTAAGTCTGATTCATAATGGAAGAGAGTGCACCTTTGACATGATGACCTAATCAGTGTGTTGTAGAGAAAACGTTTCTGGTAAATGCAGGATAAGGGGATGGTGGAATACTCACACAGAGTAAATTTTCCCTTGACTGGAAGTTAATACAGCATATCTGTTCAGGAAGTTATATGTACCTGATTGCAGCCACAGATATAAGTCATGGTGAGAACTGAAACTCCTGCATACCATGTTACACAATCTAGATAACTTGTTTTTTTTTGTTGCAAGAGCCACAAAAGAAGTCTGACTTGTGACGGATACAGTGTAGTTTTGGCATGATGACTTCATCCATTTGTTGCAGAGAGGATGTTTCTGTTTAAAGGGGGATAATGTACAGAGGGAACTGTGTCCAAAGTTAAATGTATTCCCCTGAGAGCAAGTGGACATAGCACATTTGACATCAATGCATTATTTGTCACTGCAACATGTGTGAAAATGTTACATACCATTGTAACAAAGTTGCAAGTGTAACCGTTGGAATGCAGAAATAAATTAGCAGACTAACTTGAAATGAAGATGTTTGCAGTTAGCCATATGACAGGAAAATGTCATGGAATAATTATTTGATTTACATCTATAATCACACCCATGACATTAAGCAAAAAAATCAGTTTGCAGACAAAGAAATTATCTCAACATGCCACATAGGAACTTTTAGTTTATTACATCCAGCGTAAGAACTATTACAGTAACTGTTTCACAGTGAAGTCTTTAGTCTTTACTCTGTATTCCCATAGCACAGTGGCTTTAAGCACATTTATGCAAAAGTAACAGGATTACTGTGGCTTAAATTAAAGTCCTCAGCCTGTTGATAAGGAAGTTAAATGTAATTCACAGTCACTCAGCATTGGTGTGTGATGCCAACCTCCACACAAATGCTGAGGACAAAAAAGTGAAGGCTTTTTGATTGCCATTTGTGGCCATGTGTGTTCTGCACGATTTTATTTTTTGACCAGATTAAACATGTAAAAAAGGGGTTGATAGGGCAGTGATGAAAATGGGAGTGGCAAGGAGAGGGTAGGACAAAGAGGAAAGAATGCAAAGATTTGCAGGAGGCTGGTGGGAGGGTACCATGGCTGTCCACTTCTTTAGAGCAAAAATGCAGTATTGTACACACAATGCCATAATGTTGGAGAGTCACCACACCATAAATGGGAGACAATAACAGAATAATATTATATAGCCAATTGGATCAAATCAACTGTGTCAAGGAGACACACTGTTGAAAAGGAGAGCTATGTATGAGGTGTATTTGTTTGTAGGACAGGTGTCATTTCTATCTTTTTTTGAGAGAGAGGAGTGTTAGAGAAGTTGCTTAGGAATTAGAGGGTCAGGTACGTAGGGTAGTTTTGGTAGTAGATGCAGATATGCAAGACATACAAAACTGACAGGGATGGCAATGGACACAAAAGGTTGGGGGACACCATAATTGGGGATAGGTAGGGAACCTCAGAGGTGCATCCACATCCAGCTTGAGAACAATGAGAATCTAGTCTTTAATCTCAGAACTGTCATCACTGTCTCATCTGTCATTTATCTGGGGACTTCCAGATGTGGCATCATTTTGACAATATGTTGCAGGACATTTTTAACCATGCTGATTCAGGCACAGAGGCCCCTCTCCATAATGTCCTCCACCAGCTCTGTCAACTCCTGATGGGTGACAAAATCACCATCACCATCTCCACTACAACTGCTCCTGGAAGGTACCACTACACTGCCACTCAGGGCAGAGCTAACTGATGCAGGTGAAGCAAGTAGGACAAGAGCTGTGGAGGCAATGCTGACAGATTGCGATAGGTTGTGACCCAGATGTGCTGGGTGTCTATGCTGCACTAGTCAAGCTGGAAATATGGCTCTAATTTGGTGCCCAATTTAGATCTCATGTGGAACAGCTAGTGTGCAAAGGCGCACAGCCTTGACGTCTGCATTTGTGCAATTGGAAGCACAGTAAGGGCTTGATTGACACATTGGCATTGAGTAAATCAAGAAGTACAAAAACTGTTAAAAATAGCTGTGAGATTTGGTCATGTGTGATGCTGAAGCTAGTGACACATATACCAGTGATAAACACTAAAATGCTTATAGTGTTTGTTATAATCATGGCTGTTTGGAGGAAAAATGGCATGACTTGTGATATATTGGGCTGTTGGGAATTACACATTCATAAGATTGAGTAGTATTACCTAGAAATCGGACAACTGAAAAAAAGATGATACAATGTTAAACCTTGCTTATCAACTGCCATTGACACAGGAGACCTTACTTTTTTAGCATGTAATTAAATGTATACAAATTTAAGAATGAATGGAGCTATACTTCAAAGATGCCTGCATGTCTGTGACTTGACTTTGTCACTGAACTACATTTCTATATTAAAAGCAGTATTAGTGTCTGTAATTACATTTCAGATGCATATAGTTGTATGACATGACTAATACAAGGTGGGTTAAGTTATATACATACTTTATAAAACATACTTCCATAAACACATACTTATAATATGTGATAAGTTATAAGAATTGTAACAAAAATAGTGTGCACATCATACCTGTGAATGTGCAGGCTACATAAAATCTCATTGTTATGTTTAATAAAATTTGTACACATATTTGGCATTTGTAGCAAGTGGTAATGATACATTTGTTCATAGGTTCATAGATTAGTACTAAGCTAACTGCCCTTACAAGCCATTTTAAGCCTAGCCAATTATCCCTTGTGAGACTCAAACCCTGCACCTTGCGTTTGTAAGGCAAACACCTTAACTATTACACCACCCTCCCAACTGTTGCAATAAACATTGTCATGAAACTCATGTGCATTTACTGTGACATTCCTAATCAAAATATTCTGACAAATTACATTCTGACCTCCTCTGTAAAATTATCTGTTATCTGGCTTCCAACCCTGCATCAGCTGGCCTCTTTCTTTAACCTCACTTCATTTATACCTTGTGCCACAGGGATAGTTAGCTGACAGGTGGAATTTATTCCATGATTACTATCCAGAGTGCTGACATCCATGCACCAGTGCCAGGCTCATTTGTTTTACAGAAGGTGGCCCAAATTAATGTGATTCATGTCTATGGGCTGCTGACTGGAGCATAACTGCAGAAGGTATTAACATTAAAAAAGAAGATAGTAAAACATTAAACTACAATTACATCAGTCAAATGGTATATCTAGCAATGACCAGACCAAGAAATGCATTACAGTAACACATTCATCACATCAATCAAATGGTATATCTAACAATGACCAGAGCAAGAAGTGCATTACAGTGACACATACATCCTTCTCATGTATCCCTTCAGAATATTAATTTCTGGTACACATTATCAGGGCTATAGGATTACCAGGAATGTAGGTAATGTCAAATAATGGTAAAGGAGACAAACAACAGCTCACATTTTCTTAGCAATACCAAGAATAGTTGATTTACAAACAGCAGTACAATGGTATAACAGAATGTATATAAATACGTATTCAGACCCCCTTTAAAATTATCATTTAACTGGATTTGTACCCTGTACCACCTGTCTTCTTTCTTTAAACACACTGTACTTAATCTTTGTGCCACGGGGAAAGTTACTGGACATGCATTTTCCTCACTGGGTGCAATCCAGAGTGCTAATGGCTGTGCACCAATGCCAGGCTTGTTTGCACTAAAGAAGGCAGCCAAAATTAAAACTTTCACTTTTTTTCCTTAGGAACTGAACTGTATTTGTGTACTGCTGACAGGAACACAAATGCAAATGACATTACAACAAATTAATAAAAAATACAAAATTAACATGTTTAATGGAGATATGCTGCAAGGAACAGAGCTGTTATAGCATTAGCATGGCACAGTTATCCTTTTTCACATCTACTTACACCATCACAGGTAGCATTTAGGTTACATATAACCAGGATTTCATGTAATGGCAATTGCTCAGAAAGGGGGCACACAGACAATGACAGCATATAATTCTTGCCATATTGCATACAATTATTCATTCATCAAAGTTTACAATATATTGTATAAGTCACATGATGACAAATAGTGACATATGAATACTTTCTCCAGTATATATGACAACTATGTCCACATTATTCATGTCACTACTTTTGTGTTAACACACTGTTAAAAATATATTGTCTTACAACATCCATTGCACATATTATAAGTAATAAGAAGAGAAGAGTTTACAACAAACACACTTATGTGCCATACATTCACACAGACTACATGTAAGATATTTAACACGTACCATACACTTTAGCCTCTTCATTTCATATACAACATTAAGTGTCAATACCTATTCTGAACCCAATAATAAAACATTTTTGCAAACTGGATTCAAGCCCTGCATCACTTGTCTTATGTCTCTACATTCACATCACTTACACATGTACCACAGAGATACTTATCTGACTGGAAGAATATAGTTACTTAGTACTATCCAGACTGCTGATATTTGTGCACTGGTGCCAGTCTTGTTTGCACTACAGAAGGCACCCCAAATTAAAATGTTCACTTTTTTCCTTAGGAAATGAACTGTAGATTATTGCTAGGGACTGCAGCCAGTCCAGAGTGCACAATGCCAAATGACAGACAAACAATGAAGAGAAAAGAAGAAAAAGCTTTATTGACATAGAGGAAACATTATGAAGCAAGTAGTTGAAATGTACAGTTCTGATATTTCCTCAACTTTGTTGTGTTTCAACATGAACATATGCTCCTTAGCATCATTATCTTAACACAAACACCACCATCTCAAGACACTCTTGTGATTCTTATCAGTATGTGCCACACACATACTTATACTGGGAAGATAAAAAGGAGGTTATATATACTCAAGATGTGATATAGTCTCAGTTGATATTACAGATGAACAGAACAAAGTTCTGACCTTTGTTCTGAGTAATTTGCAGTTATATTTGGGGATTGCTGTAATATTGACAACAGAGAATTTAATTTTCCTTACACATTATAAAATAAAAAACTGAATAATGCAGTTCTTTTCTTCTCTTTATTTTGTGAACATCATCAGCTTTCTTTGCTTATCTAACAAGAGTGCTATGTACTTTGCCTTGCAGTTGACATATGATTCAATGAGTAATCTACTTCCTTAGAATTGCAGATCTACCAAGAGACAGAAACTGGTGTCATAAATAATTCATATAAATGTTAAGAATGTTGATCTCCTAAGTCAATTTAGTCACAAACTTTCTTGTAAACCCTCACCACTGACACACCCATGGTAAGTGTATATCAAAGAGGACTGAATGTAAAAACCTGATTGATACCACAGTCAGAATAATCATTCAAACTTGAAAGTACTTAGCAGGTAACAATTCTCAGTGCTCATCATTGCAGAGGTAGGGCATGTGCATGCATTTATGCAGGTCCTTACACCATGTTTACATTCTTTGCACTTAGTGCAGATTTTAGAATTCATGAATGCTAATGAACTTACACCTAATTTGCATACTTACAGTGCTGAGAGGGCTGAATCCATACTATATAAAGGTAACTGTGTAGATAAGGAACTTGTATCATAGTAGGAGATATAAAATCCAGAGAGCTTGATACTGCTAATTCCTTTGAAAACTGCTGCCATTTTCACAAATGACTTGCTGCAAATGTAGGTTGTCATCATGAACAAATGGATATATTTTAACCTTAATTGTGGATTGCATTTCACAGTACAAGTATTGCTTTATTGGCTGCATTATTCTCATAACTGCTGGCATAGGCATGTATACAGCAGTTATTTATTGACTCTCCAGAACTTTTCTACGTAAATGTTAAAAGTTTAATGGAAATTTCAATACTGAATGCTGACCATTTTCTTAGAACACTGCTGTAGTGCTTATTATCAAGGTAATTGTTTTTGCATTATTAGAATAAACAATTATGTTAAGGCTCTGAAGTCTACCTGGCTGTCTTCCATGAAAGTGGATATCATACCAGAAACTGTTAATCATTTTTCCTTGACAGATGTACACTATTTTTGTTAGTGCAATATACTACAGAGTGACAGAAATGTTTGTCCTGCTATGAATTTATTATCAGATTCTTTTTTCATTTGCATTTGGGCAGGGGGAATGTTTATTAGGCTGGGTGTACTCATGTAAAGCCTTCTCCTTTCATGTATTTTCTGTATGATGGATGAACATATTCATAGATCTTTATTTTTGTTAATGCAATATACTACAGAGCAACAGAAATGTTTGCCCTGCTATGAATTTATTATCATTTTCTTTCTTTTGTTTGCATTTGGATGGGGGATTCTGTATTAGGTTCTGTGTACTCATAGGAAGCCTTCCATTGTATGTATTTTGTGTATGATGGATGAATACATTCACAGATCTTTTGGGGGGTTAACAATCAAGTTATTTCTTTTTTCTTCTGCATTTGGGGGAGGAAGAGGGAAACCTGTATTAAGTTGTGTGTACTCATATAGCGCCTTCCTTTTTTATGTATTTTATGTATGATGGGTGGATACATTCAAAGATATTTTGGGGTTTAACAATCAATTAGTTACTTATTTATGTTTCTTTTCTATGTTTTCTCTCATACAGGGCTGTGGTACCCAAGACATGTGCAGCTTGTAAACCGACATGTACTGACATTGCAAATGATGTGATCATTCAGGCCCATTTTGCCATGGGTCATTCTTCTTAGAGAGATACAGGGATAACAAATCCTTCGTTGACCATATCTGGGAGCAGATGGTAAATGATGTGAATGCAATGGGACACCATGGACAAACCTATTCCAAAATAAGACATAGTGCCAGTGATATCATTATGTCATTATGGTGGAGATGTGCATCTGCAATTTTCCTGTGAAAGTATGGCTACAGGTGGTGTTTTTCCTACAGAATGACCACTGACTGAAACAGAGGAGTCCCTGTCCACTGTCAAAGATACAGACAGGTTATCAAAGACTTCTCACAGAATCCTTGATGTTGGAACTGATATGGAAGATGAGCTAAGTATGTCAACTCCACAAGTTCCAGGTCATTATATACATATTAGGCATATTGTGTATATATACACATGGACTGCGCAGTGGTCCAGTGGTAGCATTGTTGCCTCACAGCAAGAGCTTCTCCGGTTCAATTCTAGGCTGGAGTGTCTTCTGTAAGGAGTCTGCATGTCCTCCCTGCATTTGTGTGGTTTTCTCTGGATACTCCGGTTTCCTCCCATGTCACAAAAACATGCTTCTGGAGCATTTCTCCACAGGCCTCCACTAAAAAAAATGGCTTCATTCCAAGTTGGACTTTTCCAGTAAAGAAATGTTAAAAAAAAATATATATATATATAGAGAGAGAGAGAGAAAGAGAGAGAGAGAGAGAGATATGTATGCATATATATGTGTGTATATATATATATATATATATATATATATATATATATATATATATATATATATATATATATATATATATATATATACTGTGGTGGTGGTGCTGCGGTAGCGTTGTCGCCTCACAGTAAGACGTTGTCCTGTTCGATTGTCAGCTAAAGCATCTTCTGTGTCGAGACATACTTGAATGGGCGTACCTTCATTGATGGTTGTGTGTCAGCGCTGGCAACTCGGCACGTAAAAATCTACTGCCAATCATTAGTGGACCGGAGTTCCGCTGTGGCGACCCCTAACTGGGAAAAGCCAAAAGATACAACAGCATATATATATATATGTGTGTGTGTGTGTGTGTGTGTGTGTGTGTGTGTGTGTGTGTGTGTGTGTGTGTTTGTGCATTATTGTTTATATATACATATATATATATATATATATATATATATATATATATATATATATATATATATATATATATATATATATATATATATATATATATATATATATATATATATATATATATATATATATATATATATATATATATATGTACTATTCAACTGTATTAATTTTTATATCTCTGTGGTTGAAACTTTGCTGTTTATTGCATTCAGTATTCTTCTGTTTTCTGTTTTATTCTTTATCTTTCGGCTTTTCCCAGTTAGGGGCGGCCACAGTGGAACTCTGGTCCGCTAATGATTGGCAGTGGATTTTTACAGTGCCATGTTGCCAGCCCAAAGCCCAACCTTCAAAGAAGGCAAACCCATTCATGCACACACCTACCTGCATGTCTTTAACGTCACTCGACCATGGAGAGGACATGCAGACTCCACACAGAAGGTGCTCCAGCCAAGAATCGAACAGGAGAACCTCTTGCTGTGAGGCAACAATGCCAACCGCTGCACCACCGCGGCTTTGTTTTATTATTTATCATTAAATATTTTAATACCTTTCATTGTGGCTGCTCCTTTAGAGAATATGTTCAATATCTTGAGAGTACTTATGCTTGTTTTAGTGACACTGTGGCCACTCCTGAAAGCCTTGTTGCTTTGGTCACACCCTACCATTTGCACAGCTCACACCTGTCCAGCATGCCAGGACACAGTGCTAGCATAGTGCTTGACTGTGTTCATGCTGCTATACACACACATATTCAACACATACTTGCCCATAACCCCCCCCACACACACACACACACACACACACACACACACACACACACACACACACACACACACACACACATACATAAACATGCACACTAGTTATCTAATCAGTACAGTTGATTGCTATACATATCTTGCTACTGGTCCTGTAAATTAGATACTTAAACAATACATTTTTGGTTTACTTGCACACAGTCACATTGTTGGTGTCAGGCTTGCCCTCCTGTTCCCCTCTCAACCCAGTGCAAGTGATGATAAATGAGCCCTGCCCTTTGCACATTTCTTTGTGACATCAGGTTTCATATATGTCTGATGCATAGAGTGGATAGCTAATTCTTGCTTACTCAGACTTTGCCTTTAATGTAAATGTATTTAAAAATAAATTATTTTAATCATAGTTCATAACCATTTATGAATGATTGCTTCTGTAATTGTTGACCATCACTGTATTTCTGTTACTGTTGTTACTCATGCAGTCAAAGTAGATGTTTAAGTCTTGTTTACTGTTATACCTGTACAAATGTGCTACTCTTGACCTGTTCACTGGTTTATATACAGTGGTCAGTTGAAATGTTTGATGCACATTACTGGGCAAAATCCATAGCTGTGTATTGCAAACAGCACTTACAAGCTGTTACTGACATTACTGTACACTTGGGAAGTGTTTCCCCATAGCACATATGAGAATTTGCTTAACACAGTAATCAGTTGTATAACTGTATTGCTTTTACAGGTTCAAGAATTACCTTGGTAATAATGCAAATGATAGACATCTTCTGGGAGAGTGCCTGCATCTAATTCTAACAGAATATAACCATTAGATAGTTAAGTAATGGTTATGCAGTTTGGCAGGCATCATTTTAAATATTTATATGTGCTAAGGCTGTTAATCTTTCATTTAGGTATTCAATGTGTGTGCTGTCCTTTGCCACTTAGCCAGAGCCATGACACATTGAGCACATCTACATCTGCCAGCAGCATCTGCGGCTGGTAGTTCTACCTCAGAATCATCATCTGTATCTGCTGGAGCTGCTGGCCCTGCCTGTGGTACTGGGAAGTATGGTCCTACCCCTAGTTCTCCTTGTTGAGGCTTTCTCTTGAGAATGATATTGCGCAATATGGAACAGACTGAGTATTTCAGCAGAGTTTGTTGGGTTGTACTGCAGGCCACCTCCTAAGGTGTCTAGACATTGGAGTCTTGATTTGAGCAAGCTAAATGCATGTTCTTGGGCATTCCTAGTTTGAGCATGGGCATTGTTGTATCCTTGCTCAGTAGGGTTGTGTGGGTTTCTCATGGGTGTCATGAGCCACGGCTCCACTGCATAAACTGTATCCCCCACTAGAAGCCTTTCTGGAAAGTCACCCCTAGCAAACCTTGTGAGCCATATGTGTGGGTTGTGAAAACTGCCTGGGTTACCTTCACAGACATTGTAGATGAACTCTTGGGCATTACAGACAACCTGACAGTTTATATAGTGGTATCCTTTCCTTTTAATGTACCTCTTTCTATGTTCATTGGGTGGGGCTTTTATTTCTATATGTGTACAATCTATGGCAATCGAACTTCAGGGAAATGTGCTATTGCATAAAATCCCTGCATAGTTCTTGTTCTCTCTCCTGTGAGGTGCACGGGAAACAGATCTCCTTCCTTGCTTGTTACAGCATTGCATTTAGATACTGATGTAATGTTCTGGAAGCTGAAGCATCTGATGCTCCTAATATATCCCCTGTGGGTCTCTGGAAGGTAACTGTAGCTAGTATACATTTAATTTTATTTTATTTTATATTTGTTTAGTGGGAAAGTCCGACTGGAACAAGGTCCATTTACAGTGGAGGCCCGGGGAGAAAAGCTCCATAACATAATGGTACAAATACAACAAATGACAAAAAAAAATTCTGTACAGAGGCATATATACAACCAATACAACCAGAGCTCCATGTCTTTATATGACAACACAATCCACGAATGACAGAGCATTTCTATACAGTGGTATATATACAGTCTAGGAGACTTTTCATACCTTAGTTTGATTTGAGCAAGCTTGATATATAGATAGCAAACCTTTGAATTCCCTATTGGTAGTACCTTTGAATTCCCTATTGGTAGTACAAAGCATAAAAATTAAGGAATGGAATCTGGAAAATAATGCTATTCGGGATATATGTCATAGGGTGATAAATAATTTGCAGGATAGTAGTTCCTGACAGGGAGTACAGAATAGCTGAGGTAAGCAGAGGAGATGAGGTGTGGCCAGTTAGGAGGAGAGCAGAAAAGATTTTATGTGATACAAGGACAGAGCCAAGATTGCAAGAGGTGCGACTTTAGTGATTTCTTGAAAAGTGAGATGAATGGTGCAGAGGAGATACTTTGGGCGAGGTTATTCCATTCCCTAGTAATGGTTTGGGAGAACAGACTTTTCCCTGCAGTGTTCTTGGCTTTGGTTATGCAGAGCAGGGTTTTGTTGGATGAGTGTAGAGGGTGATTTGCAGAATATTGGTTTAGAAGTTGGTTTAGGGCTGGGGTTTTCAGAGGGTTCCTTATTATGTTCAGGAGGACTAACTGGTGATAGCTAATTAGCTGAGGGAGTTCTAACCACTGTAGTTGCTTCAGGGCAAGACAGTGATGACTTCTAAAAGTGGAGTTGTTAGTGAATTTTGCAATTGTATTGTAACATGACTCTAGTTTGTTTAGGTCTATTTTCCTGATATGAATTAGGATTGGTAATGCATACATTAGGGTAGACAAGAGGTGGGTTTGGGCTAAGGATATTCTAGCTTGGTCCGATAGGAACTGTTTGTGTTTGTATAGGGTTCCTAGTTTCTATGTACCTTTGTGATGGTTTGTGAGATATGGACATTAAAGTTTAGATTGTTATCTATTTCAACCCTGAGCAGCTTAGTGTGAGGGGAAGGGGAGATTGTGGTGCCATTTTTAAAGGTGATAGTGAAGGTAGAAGGTGTGGATTTGGATTTATTGGGGGTAAAAAGGAGTAATTTGGTCTTGCTGGGGTTTAGAATGAGTTGGATATCGGTAATCCATTGTTCCACGGAGCAGAAGCATTCTTGGGTGAGCTTTTGAAGAGTGGCTATGGATGGGGCTGAGCAGATTAGGGTGGAGTCATCTCCGTACTGTATAAGTGATGCATGCAGGGTGGAAATATGTACTTTGTTAGTGAAAATGGTGAATAGTAGAGGACCCAGTATTGATCCTTGTGGGACATCTATAGTAGTTGGTAATAGAGGAGATAGTGTACTTTGCCATTTAACTGATTGTTTTCTGTCAGAGAGATAGCCTCTAAATCATGAAGTAGTAGAGGGGGCGAAGGATGAGGTTGACAGAGTGTCTAAAAGTAGGTTGTGGGAGACCATATCAAATGCTTTTGATAGATCAAGGAATATGGCTGAGACAAATTTGTTGTTGTTTTTTAGATGGTTAATCTGATTGGTAAAGGAGAGTAGAGCAGTGGTTGTGCTATGGTTTGGGCGGAAACCATGCTGTATGGGGGAGACGAGGTTTTGTGAGGATAAGAAGTGCATTACCTGGGTGTGAATACATTTCTCCAGAAGCTTGGAAAGGGGGGACAAGATAGCAAACTGGCCGGTAGTTTGATAGTTCATAGGAGTTTATGCCTTTGTGAAGGGGAATTATATGTGACACTTTCCATAGATGGGGTACGTAGGTTTCTTGCATAGAGCAGTTTATAAGAATTGAGACAAGATAGGCTAGTGATTCTGCAGCTAATTTTAGAAAATTTGGGGGAAACCATCTGCTGCAAGTGTGGTGGGTTTTAGTTTAGAGAGTAGCTTTTTAACTGAAGATGTTGGTACAGGTGAGAGTGTGAAGGTGGGTATGTTAGTTTGTTCTACAGTTGGGGTGGTTTTAGTGTTCTTGATGGATAGTTGGATAGATAGTGCAAGGATAGATTCTGTGAAGTGATGGTTGAATTCTGAAGCTATGCTATCATTATCAGAATTGTTGTTGGGAGATGGGGTGGTGGTTTTGCCCAGTTTTAGAAGGGTATTAATGGCCTGCCAGAACTTTTGGGGGTTTCTAGAATGCTTGTTTTGGATGTCTAAGAAGTAGTTCTTTTTATCTACTTTTGTTTGGGTTTTGGCCTTGTTTCATAGTTCTTGATATTTCTGTATGTCTTGGATAGTGTTATTCTTTTTCGAGGTTTTCCAGGCATTGTCTCTAGCTTTTATTAAGGCTTTTGTTGTCCTATTTAGCAATGGGGCATAGTTAACTTTAGTCCTGGGTTTCCTGATGGGAGCTAGTATATTTAGTACAGTCATAAAAGTAGTATTAAAAAAAATCAACTGCCTGGTCTAAAAGTAGAGTTTTTAGTGGATTCCAGTCATGTTGCTGGAGCATACTGTTAAAAGTTTGTGGATTGAATTTGTGCTCATCCCTAGTCTCCTTGAATAGCATGGGTCTGGGTATTTTTGCCTGTTTACGAAGTAGGAATGTAGGGCAGTGGTCACTCAGTGCATCAGGTAAGCAGCCCACATGATAATTTTCTGTGGTGATATTAACTAGTGTCCAATCTAGAATGGAGGTTCTATTGGATTTTTTGTCTACACTGGTAGGTTCCTGGATTAGTTGTGAGAATCCAAATAAGTTAATATGGTTTGAGGGGTTGTTGCAGTTGCAGGCTAGTCAGTCTAAGTTTAGGTCGCCTAGTAGGATGGTTTCTTGGGGGTAGGTTGATTGCGGCCCATTGTAGTATCTCTTCTATTATAGGTGAGTTATTTCCTGGAGGAATATAACTACAGAGGATGTTGATTCTGTTGTTGTTTTTAAGGGACATAACGGAGCCTAATGCCTCTGCATTCTGGAATATGGGAAGTGAGGTTTTTAGTGGTTGGAGGTTGAGTGTATTTTTAAATAAGATTGCAACTCCACCACCCTTTTTGGTACCTCTATCTTGCCTTAGGAGGTTATAGCCTGGGGGAAGAATTTCTTCATTTTGTGTGGCAGGTTTTAGCCAGGTCTCTGTAATGGTTAGTATGTCTGGGGAGTAGTGGGATATGAATGCGTAAAAGTCATGTAGTTTGTTGGAAACGCTACATGTGTTTATATTGATAATACATAGGTCTGACTTTTATTTCTGGGATAGGAATGGGTTGCTTGGACCTGGGTTGAGGTGTATGTCCCCTGAGATTCGTAGCCATTTTCTGAGAAATAGTGTGAGTTTTATGGCATAGGCTATATCTATGTGTTTTTTGGGTATTGTTAACCTTTTGTGAGGTAGTATGGTTGCTGTTCCATGTATGTAGAGTAATGAGTTGTTATTAAATAGTGTGGAGCATATTACTATATTTGTGTGAGGTTGTGTGTGTGGGTGCATGTGGGTGTGTGTTATGTGGTAGGTAGTGTTTGCTGGTATGTTAGAGTGTATGGATGTGGTGTAAGCTAGAGTGGTGAGAGTTAGTAGTAGTAGTCCTAGTGTGCCTTGCATGGTGTTGGTGGGGTGTACAGAGGAGGTTGTTGTGAGGTGGAGGGTGTGGAGTGGAAGTGGGAGTGGGTCTGATGACTGAGGGATGGTAATAGGCTGTTGTGGAGGTGGTGAGGATTTATGAGCTATAAGTGTAGGAGTACTGGGGGTGGGTGGAATTTGGGGGCAGGGAGAGGAGCGGAGTGAGCCCGAAGGGCGAACGGAGCGGGCTAGAGCAAGAGAACCTAAAGCTGCAGCAACCTATCAGTAATAGCAAGAGATTGATTGAGCAAGAAGGTACCTTAGCCTAAAGATAAGGTAAGGTAAGATTCAATAATAATTAATCTGTGGTTAGCTTCCCTAGGAGGGAGTGGGAAGTTGGAACTATAGAATGGGGAGTATGCTTTAACTAAAAATTCCACCCAGCTATGGTAAGAAGGGTGGATTAGTACAGTGTCTTGCTACTGAGTGGCCAACTTCATTAAAGCTCTCCAAGTTAGAAGCTGAATGGAGCTCAATGCAGCTGTGCTCACCTTACAAAGATGGTCACAAAGTACGAGAAAATTGTTAAAAACAAATTCAATGATATTCACCTAATAATTAATTCTACTGGAAGGCTTGTGTATACAAGTTGAGAATTCCCAGGGCTATATAATAAATCTGGATGTGTAATAGGCTTTAAATCAAGGTGCACTGCTGAAGCTGTCAGACTTTGGGTAAGCTGAATACATAGTGGTAGACATAACTTTGTTTTCACTGGGAAGGGTTTTCAGTGATCTCCCTGTAGCCTCAGGTGAGGGTAGCAGAGTTTGCATATTTCCTCCAGTGTTTCCCTGTCCACTCAGTATTGGTCTTCAATTTCTGTGTCATGCAGTCCATGGTTAATTAAGTGGGGTCTAAATACCATTCTTCAGCTTACCCAAAGTCTGACAGCTTCAGCAGTGCACCTTGATTTAAAGCCTGTTACACATCTAGGTTTATTATGGAAGCAGCAACTGCTAACATGTTTTTTTCAACATATAATCATGGTTGTAATTCAAAGAGTTTTGGATTTCAGGGTAAATGTCTATACTAAGTGTGCACAATTGCTTTATAAGTTTTGGAATAGCTCCACCATGTTGGATTGGTTGTTTAGCATATTTTGCAATTTACTCTAGATTTGTATTGCTACACAGCCATTTGCATGCTATCGTGTCCATGGCATTCTGTGATAAGTGCACAGTAGCTGCACTTAGTGCAGCCATTCATGAATACAGCCCATCATCTTATCAGTTAATGAATATGTAAATAGATGACCAGCAACAAGACTTCTAAAAATGCTTTATTTAGAAAAAAATGAGTTAAGCAATGCAGTTAAAAGTTAATTATATGGAAAAATAATGCAGTGTACATAGAAACAGAAAACAATCGTTTTGAATAAATAAGAGTACAGCAAAGAAAATTGTATAGGCTGCTGCATTTCTTTCTGTTACTGAAATAATTACTGTATTGACTACCAGAGCTAAAATTTCCTGAACATATTGTCATACTGAAACAGATTTTTGTATTTATATATTTATTTATTGTTTGTTTGTTGTTTCACACTAACGAAAAGAGACTTCAGAACACCACCACAGCAATTCAAACTCCTCGAATTTCTAAGAATTCCAAACAGGCAGTCCAGTACAAATGAATGGTTTATTAAAACAGACAAATAATTAAATAAAACAAAATAAAATAAATATCCGATAAGCGCTTTCGGCTATTCAGCCTTCATCAGATCGTAAAACATTTTTCAATGCTAATGTTTAAAAAGAGTACATTAACCAATAATTCTTCTGTCTCTGACATCCTAATTTAGCTAGTAACCAATGATTGTGATGATAATACTCGTTCCTTATTGGAGGAAAAGCAGAGCTAGCGGCCAAGGCAAATAGTCAAAATACACTCCAATTACCATTCCTCCTCTTCACTCATAACCAATCAAATGGTAAAACTATACACCAATCGCTGTTCTTCCTCTTCATACACCTCCTTTGGTACAGGCCCATGGTGATCATTACATAAAATAGCCATCCAAAGGCTGTATCATTGATGCTAGTTCCTTATTGGATGAAGTGCAGGGTTAGCGGTCAAACAGATAATCAAAATATGCTCCATTCATTGTTCTACATCTTCACCAATCAAATAGTGATTCTATACACTTATCGCTGTTCTTCCTCTTCACACACCTCCTTTAATACAGGCCTATGATGGCTGCTGCATAGAGTAGCTCTCCAATGGCTATATCAATAATGCGGATACCTTATTGGACGAAGTGCAGGGTTAGCAACCAAGCAGATGCTCAGAACACACTTCATTCATTATTCTACCTCTTCGCTCATAGCCAATCGAATGGTAAAGCTGCACACCAATCGCTGTTCTTCTCTTCACGCACCTTCTTTAGTACAAGCCTATAGTAATCGCTACATAAAGTAGCTCTGCATTGGATAGAATACATACCATCTTCCAATTAAACATTCAGAGGAACACTAGCTTCTTATGTCCAATAACGTTCCTTCTGGCTTTCAGTATAGGTTTTAATGGAACAACAGTATTTAAACCAGGTCGATGGTGCACTTGCAAGTTAACTATCCAATTGATCTCACGTAGCTCCGTATGATTATTAATATTCCCTAATCTGTTAGATACGGCCATTACCTCCAAGGCATTAAACTTAAAGTGATGGGTGGGATTATCAATAGTGTGCACTGCCAATGCATTATTCATATCCTTATGGGTTATATCCCTGAGATGTCTCAGGATCCGATCTTTAAATCTTTGATCTGTCTTGCCGATATAAAAAGCATCACATTGGCAGCATGTCACCAGATAGATCAAATGCTGGGAGTTACAATCGGCATAGTGGTTAAAAGAATATGTCTTTTTTGTAACCGGATGGATGAAGGTATTAACACTGTCTATATACGGACAAGCCTTACATCTAAGGCACTTAAAAGTGCCTTTTCTCTCAGAAAGTTTTTTACGGGAAAATCCATCTTTGTTACATAAAAGTCTTTTGATATTTTTCTTGTTTTTAAAAAGAAAAAGTGGAGTATCGCCAATGACTCTTTTGATCTTATCGTCAGTGGTTAGTACTGCCCAAAACTTCCTGACGACATCACAAATTTGTGAATTATCATTACTGTATGTCAACGTACACTTGATTCATGGCTCATTATTTCTATTAAAGGAATCAGCCATTGAGGAGGGAACTTCTTGAGATGAAAAATAAGGTCTACCTTTTCTTTTTCTAAGCTCACCAGAATTGCTTTTCAAAGTTAGATTGCCTTCCTTATAACCCCTAGATTTCAAATTATTAAGGAGGTTAGTCTGTTCAGCCTCAAAATCTTCTTCCTCAGTGCAAAGTCTAGAAGAACGTAATACTTGATTTTCATAGATACTGTTAAAAATATGCTTTGGATGCATACTTTGCCTGTGTAAGTAATGATTATTCTATGTTGGCTTCCTAAAAATATTAGTGCTTATCCCTCGTGTTGGATGTAAGCAAATCTTCACATCTAGAAAATCTATTTCTGTAGTTGAAAATTTTACTTTAAATTCTGGGAAGTCAGTATTTTGGTTGATATATTCAACAAAAGAAGTCAGTTCTCCAATGCTGTCTTTCCATAGAATAAAAATGTCATCTACAAAACGACCATAATAAAGAAGATGACCATTCCATGGATTAATTCCACTCAGGACTTCAACACTTTCCCACTGTGCCAGAACCATGTTTGAATAACTATTTGCACAAGGGGTGCCCACGGTTACTCCCCATGTCTGCAAGTAGAAATCTTCACCATATACAAAAATATTATTTTCTAAAACTAGTTCCAGTAAAGTACATATCAAATTGGGATTGACACTATTCCATAGCAGAAGAGTCTTTATGGCATGCAAGCCATATTCATTAGGTATTACAGTGAAGAGGCTTGTAATATCCATAGTTACCAAAATGACATTTTCATAGTTGGTCATAACATTGATTTTAGCATATAAATCCCTTAGGAAGCTTCCAGTATCTTTTAGAACTGTATCAACATTACTCAGAACCTTTTTTAGTTCATTTTCTATATAAATAGATAGTGACTCAGTAATCCAGTCTCTCCCCGATACAATAGGACGTAGTGGAGGGTCCCTTTGGTCTTTATAAATTTTAGGTAAACCACCTATACTAGGAATCATAGGATTGTGACAAACAAGAAAATCATATAGTTCTTTACTTATGCGCTGCTCCATGAGTAGATCATATAACTCATGATGCACAATTTTGATCTTCATATCCACTTGTCGTTTATTCAGCCTAGTATAAGTGCGTTCATCCTCTAAAATTTTCATAATTTTAGCCCTATACCAGTCTGCATCCATGACCACTATGCAGCCACCTTTGTCCGCTGGTTTGATGACTAAACTATCTGTGGATTTCAGTTGCTGTGTGTGAAGAGGAAGAACAGCGATTGGTGTATAGTTTTGCCATTTGGTTGGCTATGAGTGAAGAGGAGGAATGGTAATTGGAGTGTATTTTGATTATTTGTCTTGGCTGCTAGCTCTGCTTTTTCTCCAATAAGGAACAAGTATTATCATCACAAACATTGGTTACTAGCTAAATTAGGATTTCAGAGACAGAAGAATGATTGGTTAATGTACTCTTTTTAAACATTAGTACTGAAAAATGTTTTACAATCTGATGAATGCTGAATAGCCGAAAGCGCTTATCGGATATTTATTTTATTTTGTTTTATTTAATTATTTGTCTGTTTTAATAAACCATTCATTCGTATTGGACTGCCTATTTGGAATTCTTAGAAATTTGAGGAGTTTGAATTGCTGTGGTGGTGTTCTGAAGTCTCTTTTCGTTGTTGCTTCCTTTTGTCTTTGACACCTTCAGTGGAGCTTGGAAGTATTTTTTCTTTTTCTATTATTGGCTCGTTTCTTCCAATCAACGCACATGGCTGAATGAATTAACAAAGAGCGAAAGAAGAATTGTTCTTTAACTAGTTTAGCCGGTGAATTGACCAACCCGCTCATACAACTGAACTTTGGAAATAAAGAAGCTAGTTCTTTAGCAACACCGGCTGATGATACTGATTTTTTAAGCACTTTTCATAAAGTTGAAAATGCTGCCTATAGACTGAAATGACTACAATTGCAGCATTTTCATTTGGAAGCTTGTATTCATCACAAGTAAGTGCTGAGAGGAATGCGAGTTAAGTGTCTTCCTAGTTATGGGAACACCTATCCAGATTTGCTTGCCAGATGGCAAGCAATTAGTCTGGAGACTAGCCAGAAGTACATGAATCTATTGGTAGAGTACTTTAGACCTGAAGAGGAAAATATAGCAACATTAATTGCTAACAAGCAAGTGATTTTGGAAGATATGAATCTACAGGACACATATCTGCAAAAACTAGAGCTTTTACAAATTAATTTACAAAATTATGATAATAAGCTTTGACAAATTAAAATTAAGAAATTGACTCGTGATTATCAAGATTTTAAAAATGGTCATATCTTTGAATGGCCCAGAGAGGCATATGAAGGAGCATCAAGGGGTAAGAGAGGTCAGAGTAAATCTCAGAATGAGATCTCCACCTCTAGGAATTATACCAACAAACATAATAAAGAACAGGGACAAGCAGAAGTACAGAATCATATTCCTATAGTAAATATGCATGCTTCAACTAGCTCAACAATTATTTCTACTGAAAATACAATTCCAACTGATTTAAATGGAGCTGGGTCTAGTTGTATGACAACAAGGCTTAGTTCACAGCAGCATGAATCTAATATCAGCATTGATATGGGGACTAGACCGAAAGAAAGAACTGTCTATATCACCACTAATTGACCTTTACCAGTTTTTGTAAAACATTCCTTCCACAAAAACCCTCGAACACAGAGCCAAGAATGCAAACGCAAACACGACAGCTTGAATATATCTCATACGGGTCTGGTAGTCAACTTATCAAGTATTACCTTGAGCCAAGAACAGATTTCCGTATTAGAACGTGGTCTAAGTTTTATTCCTGCTTTATCTTCAGATTTAAATGAATTTATGACAGATGTTAGACTTTTCTGCAGGAATGTTTCATTGAAATGTATTTTTGAAGATAATAATGGACGTGCAAGAAATCACCTTAGGAAACTCAGTAATTTCATACCAGCAAATCCCCCAGTGGTTGAACTTTTTTTGAAACTATGTGAGGATGAGGTTAGCAAAATGAGAGCACATTCCAATCATGGAAGCTTTTATAATATCACTCATAATGAAAAAGAAGCACTTCAACAACTGAGATCCACAGATAGTTTAGTCATCAAGCCAGCGGACAAAGGTGGCTGCATAGTGGTCATGGATGCAGACTGGTATAGGGCTAAAATGATGAAAATGTTAGAGGATGAACGCACTTATACTAGGCTGAATAAACGACAAGTGGATATGAAGATCAAAATTGTGCATCATGAGTTATATGATATACTCATGGAGCAGTGCATAAGTACAGAACTATATGATGTTCTTGTTTGTCACAATTCTATGATTCCTAGTATAGGTGGTTTACCTAAAATTCATAAAAACCAAAGGGACCCTCCACTATGTCCTATTGTATCGGAGAGAGACTGGATTACTGAGTCACTATCCATTTATATAGAAAGTGAACTAAAAAAAGTTCTCAGTAATGTTGATACAGTTCTATAAGATACTTGAAGCTTCCTAAGGGATTTATATGCTAAAATCAATCGTATGACCAACTATGAAAATGTCATTTTGGTAACTATGGATATTACGAGCCTCTTCACTGTAATACCTAATGAATATGGTTTGCATGCCATAAAGACTCCTCTGCTACGGAATAGTGTCAATCCCAATTTGATATGTACTTTACTGGAACTAGTTTTAGAAAATAATATTTTTGTATATGGTGAAGATTTCTACTTGCAGGCATGGGGAGTAGCCATGGGCACCCCATGTGCAAATAGTTATTCAAACTTGGTTCTGGCACAGTGGGAAAGTGTTGAAGTCCTGAGTGGAATTAATCCATGGAATGGTTATCTTCTTTAATATGGTCATTTTGTAGATGACATTTTTATTCTATGGAAAGGCAGCATTGGAGAACTGACTTCTGTTGAACATATCAACCAAAATACTGACTTCCTAGAATTTAAAGTAAAATTTTCAACTACAGAAATAGATTTTCTAGATGTGAAAATTTGCTTACATCCAACATGAGAGATAAGCACTAATATTTTTAGGAAGCCAACATGGAATAATCATTGCTTACACAGGCAAAGTATGCATCCAAATCATATTTTTAACAGTATCTATGAAAATCAAGTATTACATGCTTCTAGACTTTGCACTGAGGAAGAAGATTTTGAGGCTGAATGGACTAACCTCCTTAATAATTTGAAAGCTAGAGGTTATAAGGAAGGCAATCTAACTTTGAAAAGCAATTCTGGAGAGCTTAGAAAAAGAAAAGGTAGACCTTATTTTTCATCTCAAGAAGCTCCCTCCTCAATGGCTGATTCCTTTAATAGAAATAATGAGCCATGAATCAAGTGTAAGTTGACATACAGTAATGATAATTCACAAATTTATGATGTCATCAGGAGGTTTTGGCCAGTACTAACCACTGATGATAAGATCAAAAGAGTCATTGGCGATACTCCATGTTTTCTTTTTAAAAACAAGAAAAATATCAAAAGACTTTTATGTAATAAAGATGGATTTGCCCATAAAAAAACGTTCTGAGAGAAGAGGCACTTTTAATTACCTTAGATGTAAGGCTTGTCCATATATAGACAGTGTTAATACATTCGTCCATCCGGTTACAAAAAAGGCATATTCTTTTAACCACTATGCCGATTGTAACACCCAGCATTTGATCTATCTGGTGACATGCTGCCAGTGCGATGCTTTTTATATCGGCAAGACAGATCAAAGATTTAAAGATCGGATCCTGAGACATCTCAGGGATATACTCCATAAGGATATGAATAATGCACACTATTGATAATCCCACCCACCACTTTAAGCTTAAAGCCTTGGAGGTAATGGCCCTCTAACAGATTAGGGGATATTAATAATGGTATGGAGCTATGTGAGATCAATTGGATAGTTAACTTGCAAGCGCACCATCGACCTGGTTTAAATACTGTTGTTCCATTAAAACCTATACTGAAAGCCAAACGGAATGTTATTGGACATAAGTAAGAAGCTAGTGTCCCTCTGAATGTTTAATTGGAAGATGGTATGTATTCTATCCAATGGAGAGCTACTTTATGTAGCGATTACTATAGGCTTGTACTAAAGAAGGTGTGTGGAGAGAAGAACAGCTATTGGTGTGCAGCTTTACCATTTGATTGGCTATGAGTGAAGAGGTAGGATAATGAATGAAGCTTATTTTGAGTATCTGCTTGGTTGCTAACCCTGCACTTCGTCCAATTAGGTATCAGCATTATTGATATAGCCATTGGAGAGCTACTCTATGCAGCAACCGTCATAGGCCTGTATTAAAGAAGGTGTGTGAAGAGGATGAACAATGATAGGTTTATAAAATCACCATCTGATTGGCAAAGGTGTAGAACAATGAATGGAGCGTATTTTGATTATCTGTTTGACCACTAACCATGCACTTCAACCAATAAGGAACTAGCATCAGTGATACAGTCTTTGGAGAGCTATTTTATGTAATGATCGCCATGGGCCTGTACCAACGGAGGTGTGTGAAATGGAAGAACAGCGATTACTGTATAGTTTTACCATTTGATTGGTTATGAGTGAAGAGGAGGAATGGTAATTGGAGTGTATTTTGATTATTTGTCTTGGCCGCTAGCTCTGCTTTTCCTCCAATAAGGAACGAGTGTTATCATCACAATCATTGGTTACTAGCTATATTAGGATGTCAGAGACAGAAGAATGATTGGTTAATGTACTCTTTTTAAACATTAGTATTGAAAAATGTTTTACGATCTGATGAAGGCTGAATAGCCGAAAGCACTTATCGGATATTTATTTTAATTTGTTTTATTTAATTATTTGTCTGTTTTAATAAACCATTCGTTCGTATTGGACTGCCTGTTTGAAATTCTTAGAAATTCGAGGAGTTTGAATTGCTGTGGTGGTGTTCTGAAGTCTCTTTTCATTGTTGCTTCATTTTCTCTTCGACACCTTCAATGGAGTTTGGAAGTATTTTTCTTTTTCTATTATACGTTAGTCCCAGCAGGCCAGTCGCTTCTTTTTGGGGAGATCCAAGGTAGGTATTATACTGACTTGGGGAAATTTGGCCAGGGTATGTGGAAATTCCGCACTATTTTTGAGCACTAGGGGGAGCCAGAGAGCTGCAGCTGCTGGTGTTAAGGTATCATGGAGGGAGATAACAACTGTGGAGTGAGAGTAGAGAAGTAGAGTTGCCCAAATCTGTTTTGTTGTCTAAGGGATTGCAATTGACTGAAGTAGCATAAAGTGTTTATCCGCCACTGTTTTGAATAAAGGAAGTTGAATTGTTGAATTTAATATTGTGGAAGATCTAAAAGCATTTTCCGGGAAACTAAATTTGCAGGTGTTGTTCTAAAACTGGAAAACTACATATACTAATTCATGTGATATTGTATCTTTTCAGTTTCACAAGTGTAGTTTTAATCACCCTATTACCAGACTGTAAAAAATTTGAGTAAACAGTTATTAAAGATCTACATATTAATGGCAAACATATATTTAAGGATATATCTAGTAACTTAAGTGCTGCTTCACATTTGACATTAAAGACATTCCCTGCAATTCATGAACTATTTTGCAGGCTTCTTGCAATGCCTACACAATGTTTACATCTTAGCACGATGAGCAGCAGCACCAATCACATATGCATTCTGCTCATCACACTAACATGATCACAAGCACGTTTCTATGGCCAGCCACAGTGCTGCTGGCCAGAAAGCTGTGTTGAGCAGCACAAGCACACATGGTAAACAAACAGGTTTGCTTATGCACAAACCTGTTAAGCATGCTCCTGCAGACAGGACAAAGAGGTACATAAAGTAAATAATGCATGGTGTACAAAGGCAGTGAAAGTGCACTGTGCACGTAATGGTTAAGATATTTGCCTTACATTTACAAGGTGCAAGGTTTGATTCTTGCATGGGTTAATTGGCTATGCTTAAAATGGCCCACAAAGGCAATTAGCCTAGTACTAATCTATGAATCTATGAACATATGAAACATATGAATACAAAAGTAAATAAGAGGGGATGTGAAATGACAAGGGCCACAGCAATACATGGATTACCAGACAGGAAAAGTATACTGAGGACAATGTGTGCAAAAATCAAACAGATGTATACAGAAAGATGTCAAAGGAGAGGGTAAATGTTTCATGTCTAGTATAATAATTGATATGAAGATGTTTATGTCACAAGACGACTGTGTAATAGAATTTACAGTATGTATCTCAGAATAAACAATGGTGGTCACTATTCCTGAGCAAATTTAGGTAAATAAGACATGATATTATTATAGGATGTGGCAGTTACACAAAATCACATTGTAACAGATAGAAATTACATGACATATGAATGTCATTAACATGCTGAGTTGAGGTGACAAGTTGCAAGGGTTCATAGGTTCATAGGTTCATAGGTTCATACTAGGCTATCTGCCCAAGGGCATTTATAAGCCTAGCCCATAGTTATGTGGCTTTCACCACCCCTTTAGTTTGAATAAAAACTATGCCTATCATTTTGCTGTGCCTCTGTCAAGCAGTGACACTGAAGTAATCCCTGGGGTATATCTGCAATCTCCCATCCATTGGTCAAGATTCCTCTTGAACAAGGCCAGAGAGGTGCTCTGCCTCACATGTACCGGGATTTTGTTCCACAGCATAGGGAGTCTCTGGGTGATGAATCTGTCCCTCCAGCACGTTCTATTTATAACCGTGTCAAGGTTTAAGTCTCCGCCTTGTGGTTCTGAGGGATCTAGATTTTTGAGGTGAAGCATATTCATCAAATCTGGGTTTGACATGGCCTTATATGTCAGGCACAGGTCACCTCTGAGCAAGCGGTATGAGACTGAATAGAGCTGGAGTTCTTTCAGTCGGGCAGCATAAGACATATTTTTGAGACCCTTTATCCTTTTGGTGAGGAACTTTTGGGGCCTTTCAAGCTGCAGCAGGTGTCTGGTCAGATACATTCGAGCGGGCATTGTACTCAATCATAGGTCTAATGAGTGATAAGTACAGGGGACGATGACCTCCCTTGATCTAGATGTGAATCCCTTCATGATCAGGTGGGCGATATAGAAGGTTTTCCTAACTACTTTAGCAACATGAGTGTCAAGCGAAGGCTACTGTCAACCTGGGTCCCCAGATCCCTGATGACTTTTTCTGTGCTCAGTGGATTGCCACCTATATGGTAGTTAGGGGTAACCTTGTTTTTCCCGAAGGGTATGACTATGCATTTTTTGGCGTTTAACTTCAGGCCATGGCTCTGGCACCAGTTATCCGTTTCTGTGAGGCCCTTCTGGAGGATATCTGTGTCAGATGTGTTTTCGACTATGGCACCCAGTTTGCAGTCATCTGCAAACTTTGTCAGCCATAACCCTCCTGTGTTTGCTTGTACTTCAGAAAAGTAGATGCCGAACAAGAGTGGACCCAGGACTGAGCACTGTGGGACACCACTTGTGACAGGCTTTGAGTCTGACATGGCTCCAGCAACTCTGACCCTGTGGGTTCTGTCACTTAGCCAGTTTGCAACCCATCTTGTGATGTATGGGTTTACATTCAAGCTGATGAGTTTTTCGATGATACCTGAGTGGGGTATTGTGTCGAAGGCCTTTGCCAGGTCGAGGTAGGCTGTATGGACTGCCTTTCCCTCATCAATGGCCTTGGTGACTGTCTCGAAAAAGTCAACCAAGTTTAAGAGGCAGGATCTGCCTTTGACAAAGCCAAACTGGGTTGGATCCAAAGTCTGCAAGTTCCCTATGTCTTTATTTATGAGTTCCATTATGATCCTCTCCATGGCTTTGCAGATAAGGCTTGTCAAGCTAATGGGGTGGTAATTTCCAGGGTCTGTGGAGGCACCGCCCTTATGAAGTGGGACCACAGTCGCGTCGCCACTCCTTGGGTGCGTATCCTGAGGTGAGGCTAAGATTAAACAGCTGTCCTAACTGTGGGTTTAATTCCTCATTGAGTTCGTGAAGCACACAGCCGGGGACACCATCCGGTCCCATGGATGCTGTGCTTTTTGCCTTAGTGAGGGCAGTTCTCACCTGGGCGTTGGAGATGTTTGGCTACAATCCTCTGGAATAGATATCTCTCCTTTTGGGGGAGGGGGAGAAGTTTGCACTGAACCTGTCAGCCAGTATGTTGGCAATGTGTGTAGGTTCAGTAATTTTCACATCATTTTGAACTAATTCTGAGCATATCTGGGAGTTTCCTCCTAGGTTTCTAACATAGCTAAAGAAGGCCTTATGATTGTCTTTAGAGTCCTTGGTGATTTTTCTCTCAAAATTTGCCTTGGATGATTTTATGAGAGCTCTTAGTTGTTTACTTATAATGATCAAAGGTGTCTTACCTTTCAAGGATTTTGCTCTATCTTGTAGTAGCTTCCTCCTTTTGTTGTAGAGCTTGTTTATGGCTGGGGTCCACCAGACTGGATGCTTGCCTTTGGTACAGAGAGTCTTAGTTTTGTTTGGGATTGCCTGATCCATGCAGTCCTGTAGGTGCTGGTAGAAGGCATTTGTAAGTGATTCAGCGGTTTGAGTAATGTTTACCACTGGCTCAGGGGCCTTAAAGGAGACCACACTAGTTTTTAGAAGCGTGAAATCGGCTTTTGAGAAGTTTTTCACTGTGGTCTTTTTTGTTTCAGGTGGGGGCGGGATGAGGACCTCCAGCGAGATTAGTTTATGATCTGATCTCACCAGTGAGGGGTATACTTCCGGTGTTGAACATTTTGATCCCATTTTCGTGATGATGAGATCAAGTATGTTTTCTCCTCTTGTGGGGATGGTGACTAGTTGTTCCATGGCATTTGAGTTTATGAACTCCAGGAATCTTTGGGTTAGAGTGTTCGGGCTTGAGTAGTGTTCCCAGTCTATATTAGGGTAGTTGAAGTCACCTAGTATGATGGTGTTTGGAGATACATTTATCCTCCAATGTTTTCAGGAAGGCCATGTGAGGTTCCTGAGTTTGAGAGGGTGGCCTGTAACATGCTACAAATTGCAGAGCAGTCTTGCCTATGGTTAATTGCACCTGGATGGTCTCCGATGCATCGTGCGTTGCCACCAACCTTGAGTTGTGGGTGTCCTTTATGAATATGGACACCCCCCCTCCTTTCTTGGTGTTGTCCGGATTTTGGGGCCGGACGCATGATATGAGGTGAAACCTGTTAGTGCTGGGGTGCTCTCAGGAGCCTTGAACCAGGTTTCTGTCACAGCACAGACATCGATGTTCTCCATATTGAGAAGGGCCTCAAGTGCGTGCATCTTGAGATTGAGACTTCTGGCATTGAGCAGCATTACCCTTAGTTTTTTCCTTTTTGGTGTTCTAGGGTGGTAGGTTTAGAATTTGAGCCTTGCCTAAAAAGGCACTATGGGGTGGCAAGAGCCTTTGCCAATATCCGGAAGCCCAGGGGTGACAGGTGCAAGCCGTCCCTTGAAGCAGCGTGGCTTGTCCAGCATGTCATCCCAGGCAGACAGACATTGGATCCCCTTTGAATGACACCAGAATTTAAGCCAATTATTAAAGCTGATCATCTTATCACTGTATTGTGGCATCATTCTAGGTGAAGGTAGGATACTGCTCAAGGTCAGGGTCATACCTGCCTGGGCTACATAATCAGAGAGCTCCTCGATGTCCCTTTTCATGTAGTCCAAGGAGGTACGTCTCAGGTCGTTGACACCAGCGTGGACAATGACTGAGTCGTACTTGTACCTGCTGTTGAGAGACCTGAGTGCTTGCGTTATGTGGTGGATTCTAGCGCCCGACAGGCAGCTTACTGTGACCTTCTCTTTACTCAGTCTGGTGAGCGGGACGTCAGTGTGTCTGACTATGGAATCACCAATGACAAGTGTGTCTGGCATTTTGTTTGGCCTTAAGGGCTGTGACTGTTTGACACTCTGACTGTGTGGTCTATGTGTTGCATGTGTTGGGTCGTGAGGTGGTAGTTGTTTGGGTGTCTGCTTTGGTGGCCTCTGCTGTTTTGGTAAATTTTTGATCAGAGCCTCTGAGTATGTCTTTGTGTGAGTATGTGTATGATTTGAAGTTGTGATGGTACCATGTGTGACTGGGTATGTATTGTGTGTGGTTACCTTCTCCTCCTGTCTGGTCTTGCCAGTCCTATGTTGAGAGAGCTCAGCCTCCAGTTTGGCCGTATAGTTGCATCTCTCGCATGTATTTGTGTTTTGTGGGAGAAGGAGAGGATTGTCTGTGTACATGAGGCAATTGTAACATTGCCTCAATATTCCCAGGTTCACCAGGCAATACATACATAATGGGATATTTTGCACATGTGTATTATGTGCATATAACATGTAGGAAAATAGGAATGACTCAGAAGCCATCATAATCTTTTGCAAGAATTGAACCCATACCATCAATGTCAACAATGACCTGTGTGTTAACTGTGAATGCCACAGAAAGAGGTCTAACACCTGTATGAGGAGGGTTACACTTGAAGGGAATTATGCACCTCAATATTATAATAGCTATGCATCCCATATGTAGGTGTGTGGTGCTGTGAATGTGGGAGCAGAGTGTGACATACTTAATACCCTTACATAAGGCACCCCTTCCTGACACAGCTCTTGTGCTGACAGATAACATGAGATGCAAACCCCACAGCATGATGCAATGTATTCCACAGAGCTGTGTATTGTCAGCATCTGCCACAGCAGATAGCAATGGGTATTATGACAAACAAATTAATGTGTGAATTAAGAAAGGATACCTGATGATTAATGTCATATTAGCATATCAGACTAATGGCAATTATACAAGTATGCTCATGTGCACACAAATGTGTTCAGTCCTGCATCAATGTTCTGTGGTCAAGGATGACTTCTCTGTATGTCTGTACACATACCAACCAAGAACTGGAGCACACACGTGTACACAACAGTACTCGCTGCATGTGCCAAAGGACTCTTACCATTATATTGGTAGGACAAATGTGTAATTTCAGGAAACCCAATGCTATTTTCACATGTGTTTGTGTATCAAGGGATAACACTGATGTGATGTGATGTAATGGTTGTTGTGTGACATCAGCACATCCACAAAAAACTAATCCCGCTGCTATAATTGAACATCCAGCTGTACAACCCCTCCAAATAACAACATGGATATTAATCACATTTCCACAGTGGAAATGCTATCACAGCTATTAAACTCCACCTATGTAAAGTAATTAAATTAGCTGTAATTCATCTGCCTATAGGTTTTATCTGCTAAAAGTTGATGGGGAGGCCTCTGCCACTATAAATACAATGAATAATTCAGGAGGAAATTTTATTCATGCAGAACGGTTAAGGATACAAATGATTACAGTCACTCAATGCTGGATTTGAGCACTTGCCTAAACATTGAGAAAATCAACACCATAGTGGGATCAGTGAATGTGCCATGGTATAAGAGCATCACCAATTGTTATATGTGTGGTTATGTGAAAGCATTACTTCACATGTATGAATCACTGAATACGTGTCCCTGTAATTACTTAGAAAGAATCTTGCTGTATATCAGCAGTGCCTAATGCTAGGCATACTCAGACAGACCTGTAGCCCCCTGTTGTTGCCACTGTGACAGTAGAACAATTATGACCAATGTGGATATAATCCTGTATTGGATCACATGTCTTACTTGGGCAACAACGTACATTATATCATCTTATATCCTCAGTCCAGAGGAGAAGTTTCATTACAAGTGTGATGTAAGGACAACCAATTCAAATGACAGCATCAGTTTTCAATACAGCCTTTCCAAAGGAAATGTAGAATAAACAATTGTAACAAGAAAGAACAGCTACACCTGAACATAGCACATGTAGGTGACAACACTGTTAACAACATGTACATTGACTGTAAGCAGTGATGTCAGGATTTTAACTATATAGCTAATATCAAAGGCTAATGAAGGTCTGCTGAAACACAAGGATAACTACAGATTTATCTGATGTCT